>NC_045751.1:2648804-2668452 GCF_008692095.1 Etheostoma spectabile
GCAGAGATCTGAGGAGCAGTTAACCATCCCCTTAGAAATCCACCGCAGTTTAAAATTCCAACACAAGGAAAGCGGAACGTAAAAGTCATCCAGCCAAAGAAAGTGTCCGGCGGAATTTCCGGCGGCAACGAAGCAATCGCGGAAGTGGTGCGTCGTGGATATATAGACTACTACTGCAGTAACATCTAATGAAAAACCAAAATAATTTCAAGTTGTGCTTTTGGTTTTAAGAGTGGTTTTCCTCTGCCGTGCTGTCTGACGGATGCTTACCTTGGGCGTAGATGCGTGCAGGTAATCCAGGTCTGCGCTACAGCTGCTACCATGAAGAGCAATCAGGGACGCCTGGAAAGTGTCGTCCTCCATCCCAGAGTAAGTGTGATCTAACAACTTTTCATCAGACAGGTCTGCTTCGCTGGTGTCAATCTGTGGTAATGAATGGAAGTAGTGTAACCAACTGACACAAAACTGGCCTTTATTATAATATAATCAATTTGGTGAACTATCCAATCACATTGAACTACAAAAAATACTGCTGAGACAACCTCCCTTAATTAATGGCATCTATTTGTCAGAATAATACATATATAAGCTAACTGTATGCATGATTACAAACAAACACACCTCTCTTATCACATGTTTAGTACAATTTGTTGTCAATTTTTCAGGATGTTCTGATTAATTTATCAGTTTTTCCCAGAAGCTAACTAACCAATGCAGGCTCTGCTCGGTAAACGATGCCCTCAGTCAGTCCTTCTTCCTCTCCTTCTTCAACCAAAATATTGTTGAAGTCAAATGAATGGATGATGGATGATGAAGTAATTTCCTGCTCACCATATGGGTGTGGAGAGTGGGAATATCCACATATTCCCTAGGAAAGTGGAGAAATTCTTTCAGTGTCTCCAATTTCATTAGAGATTAGATTTAAAAAAAAAAAATTTTTTATTGTGACCAAATGAAGTACAAATAAATTACTATGGAATCAAAAAAGATGTTAGAAGTTTTACCAAAGCTGATTATAGAGTTAACTTTTGATCTTGGTGCACAAGTGTTCAAGCAGACAAATTGCTCAAAACTGCACATTTATGACTCTCTTTGAATTATTTGAACAGAAAAGCTCAAGAACATTTCATGTGTATTGTTGTTGTTGCATGCAGCCTAGACGGATAGAAGGAAACCAAGAAGTCATACTGGAGGATTACACTTCGTCAGACTCAATTTTGAGAGGCAATACAACAACAAAAAACCTCAGAAGTACACTCCATGTCCTGAAGGAGAGTTGTACAACTCCACAGAGGCTTCCTACAGCTCTGTAATCCAGCTAACCTTGGCCGCCCAGAGGTCTCACAATGTAATCCTACGGCAGATTCAATACAAGAGAAATACAGCACTGAGGCAGAAAGAATGCATGTGGTTTTACAGAGAGAAACTGTTCCTGTTCAAAGAGTACAGGTGCCTGGTCCCAATATGTTCACAGGTTCCCCAATGTGTTTAAATGTACAATAGGGTCTGTGCTCTTGGAAAATTAAATGCAGTAACATATATACATATACTTGACACAAAGGCAATCTACTGTGTTGAACCCAGGCTACCCTTTGTGTGCACACCAAAGTAAAGTGATACAACATATTGGGAAGTTACTTATTAATCCTTCAATACTTCATGATTATCTGACCATAACTTACCCATGTTGTACCCAAAAAGATTAATACTCATTTTGCTTGGACAGCTTGCAGAGTTTCTCACTGCCTCAGACCATGGCTCTTTTTTTTCTGGCACAAAGGGCGCAGGCCATTTTAAGCTGCTTGCCTCCTCTGAATGAAACAGTGGGTGGAATGCTAAACCGTGCAGCCAACCTCCACTCTATTTCCTGCATGAAATATTCAAGGCCTTGTAAGCTGAACCCTCATGAATGCATACAAAGCCACATGATATAAAGACAACCTCACACACACACGCAGCAATACATCCCTGACATGCTAAAAACTCTTGGTAACCCCAACTGATATGGATACGCTTGTCCCTTTATCCCCCGAAAGTCATATTTTACCTTAAATTTTCAGACATGTTTAAAAACAAACGATGCTAATTCTGATGCTTACAGGCAGTGGTTTGGCTACTCCTATCTGGACCTTGCCGAGGTCGGCTCCCTTCAGGGCCTGGACAGCATCCTCCAGACTGGCGTTCTCCAGGTTGGTGGTGTTGACATACATGAGTCGGTCTCCTGGCAACAGTCTGCCATCCTGCTCGGCCACACCGCAGGGAACCAGAGAGCGAATCACGATCACCGTCTTGGCAGGGTCCAGTGGGTCCTGTGGCGGGGCCAGTCCAGAAAGGTTCAGTGACAGGAGGTCAACAGGTAAACTATCACAACCTTAAACTTACATGGAAATCACTGGGAAATGAATGTATTTGGTATTATACATTGTCCTTTTTTTTCAGTGGAAACACGTGTGTAAAGCAATTCAATGTGGATGAGAAAGACATTACTCGACACAATATGATAAAAAAACACAACTTCTATAAAAGTACAAATACAGTCAAAAATAACAATAAAGCAGTTTTTTATAAAACCTGTAGGTCCCAGGAAGATGTCCCACCTGGTAGTCCAGAATGCTGAATCCCAATCCCCCTTCTCCCTTTTCAAGCTCGATATTCTGGATCTCCAACTCCCACATAGCCAAAGGAGATCCTATCACCTCCTGTGTCACATTATCCTCAGCCACTGCCTTCACCTCTGAGTCTTCAGCAACCAGAACGCTGCTCAGGTCTATTTGTTTCTGCAGAGGAAAACAAAAACCTAAATCTCTATGTAACAGCTTCCTCACTTTTACTCCCAACCCCATAGGCTGCTACCCTCTAGTCCTGTTTCTGGCTCAGGGTGTTTTGGCAGCAAATATAAGGGAAATATCTTTGGGATGCTAGGGCCTTAGTACAGTATCACAGATAAAGCTGGAGAGATGAAAACCCCTTCCCCAAAGAGAAGCTGCTTTTGATGTCTGATAGCTCTAGCAAATGTTGTTGTTGGCTGCTGCTGAGGTATTACTTAATAAACTTGAAGCCCCCCTGCTTATTGCTCAGTCTTAATCTCTCATGGTTGACAATGCAGGAAGCCATCGGAGCGATTGACAGCTTGGGCTAGACTAACAACAGTTGATGGGTTAAAGGCGGAGGAGAACTTTAGGTGTATTTCTCTCCAATCATATCGCCTTCCTCATATATTTTTCATGATGCATAACTGCGTGTCGAGGTTATGCGGGGAGTTTCCATCTCGTATATGGATCAGCTGCTTCAAAAAGCTGCATGTTTTTAGCCTTGAGAAAGCAAAGATTCCAAGATTCTTTTACTCCTAACACTACTTGAAAATATAGGGGAGTTATGAAAGTAGAGAAATATAAATTTGAAAAAAAATACATTTAAGATGATTGAGCACAGTACCTTTAGTATAGACGTTGTGGACAAAGTCTCTGATTTGGGTTGGACAGCATCCATAATAGTCTGCAGGTAAGGGGCGGGCCTACAGCACGTCATGTATACACAGAGTGGAAGCTCCTTCAAGATCCTGACTACTTCCTTGTGGCTTTCACCAATCAGGGATATACCATTGACCTAAGAAAAGAGAAGTCAGCATTGGCTTTAGTCAAAACTAAATACAGTAGCATTTTTTGATTTTTTTTTTCTTTTGTTGAGTGATTTGAGGGCAGCAGAACAAATTCCAACTTGTTGTAGCAAATGTGTGAGACAGTTGCCCATTTACACATCCAGCAGACACAGAGCAACATTAGCAGTCAGGTGGACTCACGTCTCTGACCACCTTTTAGCTCTGGTATACCAAAATAACTAGCTACATGTAGGTAGTTAAGCCTGGGCAAATATTAACGGACCACACACCTCAAGCAGTTCATCTCCACTGAACAGCTTGCCACAGCAACCTACGGGTCCCTCAGGTAGGACAGAGCGGATGTAATGGTGCCCACTGTTGGCTTCTAAACTGATACCCAGGCCGCTGTTCTCACTAAACTTCTCCACCTGGGCCACCTATTGTGAAAACAAGAAATCACATCTTAGTTAGCATGGTAGTAATTCACTTTAAATCTGTTAGTGACTCAGTCCCTTTTGTTTGCCGACTAAGGTCATTCTTCCTTTTAAGATACCAGTTTATTTACCATTATAAGTCAATTCAAGCCGGAACAAAGTTCTGGTGAGTATAATGTGATGCACGGGAGAAAGGAATTGACTTTGAAAAAGAAACTTACTACAACTTCATTACTTGGACCCAGAATCTCGAGCCACTTCTTCATTAGTTCTTCCTCTTCAAAGGGTGTTAGCTTTATCCCTTGATAGAACACAATACACAAGTATTAATATACAGGACAACATTTAAGGAAAACTGTGATAAATCATCCACAGCCAGCAATGCAACATACATTTCTAACTATTTGCAAGGTACTGTCTTCAAGATCAGAACTTTATATTTGCTTATTAAAAATCTTCTGGGAAACTACTCAACACCCATCTCAGTATTTCCACAGCGTGTGTGTCGCTACTCAGTGTGTTACCGACAACAATAACCCCTTATCTGTCAGATGTGTGGCCAGTTGCTCTGCTGGTGCACTTAGAGAACAATCCCAGCCTCCTACCATGTGTGTCTTCTGTTAGCTGAGCCGTTGCTGGGCTGACATCAGATCCTTCACTCTTTGTCTGGAGTGGCTTTTCATCTGTGGTGACTGTAAATGCACAGTAAAGAGGGAGGCAGACCAAAGCAGGCACAGACACATGACAGTGTAGGCACGGGAAAAAGGCATCTACTTTCCACTAACCGCACACCCACAGACCAGAAAAAACACAAACACATAACAATGCAGAATTGATTTGAAATAGTGTCTTTTCTGTTTGACACACTGCTACTTCACTCTTCAAAAATAGTTTGAGCATTTCCTACTCTTTAATAATGACCTTCACTTTAGAAGAAGGACCCACCTATCTCATTTCCTTATTAGCCCGAAAAAGGATATACTGTACATGCCCTAGATGATGTTATCCATAATGACCGACTTAAACATTCCAGGCCTTCAAATATCTGTTTAATGACCCCGGTACTTTTTTACGACTTAATACCACTGTTTATGTCTTTGGAGTTCCACAGGGCACCCGTGAAATTACTACCCATGTGCCCAGGCAAGTCATGGTCCACGCTGTACATCAGCACCTTTTAAGTGCTAACATAAAACTAATTCTAGCTAGTCCGGTATGTGAAAAGGAGCTTGACAACCTTAACACTGACTTGACAACAATTTAAGTAATTTTTTTTTTGTTAATTCCAACCATTAAATGGCCCATTACAACTTTGTAAATCAAATATGTGATCTCACACCCAGTAAGTTAACTAAAATATATTCTTACAAGGCGAACTCATGTTGTTAACAAGGGAGCTCTAGGGACATAACCTGATATAGTCATTTTTATTATCTGTAAATACTCAGAAAGGCAAACTCTGTTTTTTCTAACAGGTTGCAAAGAAGCAAGAAAATCCGCTTTCTGTCGACTGCCTGCTGCTAGTTTTTTTTGGGCTAGCACTTCCTGTTGCCAAATCGAATCACTTCCAACTCCATCTATCACTATTGACAACTTTTGCAAGTTGCTTTTCTTCCTTCTGGACAGGTGTTGACAAGAATAGTTCTGTTTACTCACTGTCTATCTTATTTGATGTTAACATTTTAAAAATGCAAAAAGTAATTGCAAAATTATTATAGGTACTTGCACACGCATGCAGACCTTAGCTGTAACCCAACCGGCGATGTGCATGATGATGTTGGGCATCGTATGCCAATTCATTACTGGATATATTAACACCATGGTAGGAAGAGATGTGGGTTATTTCTTTAGAACTGTGGTTGTTGGGTCAGTCCATCCAGTGCAATATATTCTGCCGGTGCATTACAATAATGAATGAGAAGGGTAGGACTTGACAGAAATTGTTTCACAAAGTGTTCCATGCGTTTTTCATGTCTATGAAAATAGTTTGGTCCTATTGGTCTCTGTCAGTGATTATTAATGAGTGCATTTCACTGTGTTTTTAGGCGAAGATGGCCAGTTCCGTGGGCGTACTGATTCTATTGCTGGTATCAGGAGGAACCCTCTAAGAGGAAATTATAATTCAATTTTCAGTACTAAGCAAAGTGGTGTAAAATGTACTCAAACTATAAGTTTTTCTCAATTTCTAAAACACAATTTCTGAAACTTTCTCCTTTTTCTGAAAACATTGAACACAAAAGCTCATCTTCAAGCACTATTTACAAAACCTCTGACTCCTCTTGCAAAATGAAACCTTGGCCGCAAAACAGCTTTACCTGAGTTCAAAATCAAACTGCTCTGAAATCATAAATGATAACACTATCAAGCAGTCAGTAAACAATACACCAAAAAATAGAAAACACATTGTTCAGAACATAGAGTTCTCAGGGAGAAGAACATTTGTCATCTCAAAAACATTGTCTTTTGATGAACAAAAACATGTTTTATCCTAGTAGCTCCAAATTGATCACAAATTACTAGTCTGCTTTGCGCTTTGTAAACGTTTTGTTCCTTATCCTCCTCGTACCCCTTTGTTTACAGTACTGTACCCTGCATCTCACAAACTTGTCCTTTGTGTCTGTGATACTGTCATTCTTGTTCTTTGTTGATATGAACCTGCAACCAGTCAGTACTGTCCTCTCACATTGTTTCTTCTATCCATTCTCCGACTTTTTCCTTCCCACCTACTGGCTTACATGTAAGTGAAATCAATTCTAAGTGGTTGTGTTCAATCAATGACATGTGTGCTCTATTTGTATTTGATTGTTGCCACTTGTGTTTACCAGCATGGATGACATGTGAATTAGAGTGCAGAATGTGTTTTGAGATTGAGAATGTGCTGCAAAGTCTAAGTGAGATCTGCATGAAATGGTTTAAGGTATTGACAACGGACTGTACGTCGAGCTAAATGAGTTCCGGCAACTGACAACTTTGTTCAGCCAGTGGGGTTTAGTGTTTTAGCAATTGTGATAAACTGTAACAAATAAACCCTTCAGAAGCAGAATAAAGACACCTGCTACATTAAACAGAGGGTCACCGTTCTCAATTTATAATAAACCATGTTGACATTGATTTGGACTGTATTATTAGAGTTTAACTCTTGTTTTCAAGTGTTTTTTTTTGCGGCTAGAGAAAGTCCTGGTTCTGTATGCTGAAATTTCCATTTGGAGTCACGCATTACTACATCATGACAACTTCTGTCTGAGCCACTTTTACACATCAGATGACATTTTTTTGACAGGGTCATAAGGAATGTGTTTTTGTCTATCCTCATTAATGTTCTCTCGCTTCATTCTTCGTACCTTCAGCAGCCTCCTCAGACTTCTTTCTCTCCAGCTCCATCATGACAACGGCGGTGGTGGGGATGGTGGTGCGAGGGGACAGGGCGCTGACGCCAGGGGCCACTGCAGGGGGAATCTCATCAGGCCTGAAGTCCCGCCGGATCAGCTTAAGGTGGACTGTCTGGCTCGTGTGTCTGAGCACTTCCACTGCCTGCTGATTGGTGTATCCCTGGATGTTAACGCCATCAACCTGCAGTGGGCGATCGTTTGTGAGCCCATTGATAAGAAGAGGGCCGGAACAGCGTGTGCTAAATTGCCTTCTATATTCTTGTTTAATACAGGAGAGATTGAAGCGTTAATTATAGTGGTTATATATACCAGCGGACATAGTGTTCACATCTATTTTAGCCAGTCACTTTATTTATTTGGATCATTTCAAGTTGAAAAAAAATCTGACAATTATGTGTTTTAGTAAGTTTTTAAGTCGGGCCCCGAAGCCTGTTATGCTTTAAGAACAAAACTTAATCAGGCACACATTCACACCAATACACAAATTATGCAAGAAATTACAGAGTTTAACTACATTGTTAATGTCGTGCAGTAATGAAAAGAAAAAATTAATTGCTCAGTGTGCTAAAGAGAAAAAAAACACTATGAACTCTGTTCATTGTGAATTATTCATTATCTCAAAATGACCTTGCATTGACTAAATGTGATCATTAGATTATATTAAACATGCACTGCATATTTTACCTCATGCCACTGAAGACAGAGAAAGTAGTAATAGCTACAAAGAGCACAATTGGGGTACTTACAGCTATTATCTGGTCTCCAACATGAATTCGGCCATCTTGATCTACGGCACTGCCTTTTGTTATGCTCTTAACAAAAATGCCAGAGGGCTCTGAGGAGTGGAACACGTACAAAAAATGTAAGAGATGAGCAATGTAGCCATGAACATGACATTAAATAAGGCCCAAGGAGAAAAGCAAACAGATGTTTTGACGTTAAAGGTCAGGGTCAGTGAGCATGTTTCAATATTGTATAAGTCATGAACAAGATGGGATGATCCCAGTGCAATTATGCTAGCCTTGAAAAATAAAGACTTTTTAAGCCAAGGCCATTCAATATTCAATTTGATTCAATGAAAATAGCAGCTTATAACAAAAGGCTGACAATGGTCCCATTATATTGTAGCCAATCACTACATTTTAGAGGCCAATACAAGTAAAAAGACATTTTAAAGTTGATTGTTTTGGACACTTTTGGGCAAGTTAAAAAAAAGGGCTTCTTGGGGCTAACATGTTAGCCAAAAATTGTCACATCCAGCAGACGTGGAGCAACAATAGCATTCAATTGAAGGTTGGGTTTCTGTCCACCTAACAACTGTAAGTCTAACATACATCCAAAACAATAAGCTAAAAGATGCTAAAACACTAGAGTTGGATGCTAATACCTGTATCACTATGACCCTTTCATTTTCCACATTTGATTTATTGTTTATGGGCTAGAAAAATATTAATCATTGCAGTGGAAATGTGCATTTAGTGAAGCATGGATATAATTAAGCATCAATATGACACTTTAAATTAAATGGGCGTCTATTCTGCCATTTCTCACCTGCATTTCTATCTCCAACATAGCCAGCAATAGTGATCCCCAGTCCCTGCGTGTTCTTGGTAAGGCTCACATCAAATGCGTCATCCTCTTCTTCCTCATAGCCCTGTGGAAAGATGAATGGCAGGTCAACATCCACTCATAACAAAAGTATAAGATGATTCATTTGACAACAGCATAAAAGCAAGTCATGGCACTTGAACCACTGGGCACCAAAATACCTCGTAGTTATAAAAACACAGCTAATGTCTGTATTCAAAAGGATATGTCACATAGTGAGTCACTGCATTTCATTCATGTTGAAATAGGCATGAGTGTTGATGATAGCCATGAAATTGCTGTTTCTGAGAAAGTAAAGGAACATTTGCTCTCAACGTGACTCACGGGAAATGTAACCTGCTCTTTTCTTTAGATTGTGTTTATTTAAAGCTGTCAAGGCTGAGAACTGATAAAACTGGAGATGAAGGACCTGAAGTCTGAAGTGTTTCTAGTATAAGTGTAGAACTCTTGACAGTGTGTCGTTTATGGTCATCAATCATCATCTCCGTCATTTGTTATAGGGAAACTGCTTCGCTATACTGACACTCCAAATAATGAAATCCATTTGAATGTGACACATTTTCATATTGTACGAATTTGTATCACATTGAAACAGCCCCTCTCACCTGTTCATTGACAGTGGGGAGCACCACAGGCATGACAGCAGAGAGGGTGGGATTCTCATCCACAGGACCCCTGGTAACCACCAGCTTCACCCTGTTGCCGCACTGCCTGAGGACCTGGGCCACCTGTTCACTGCCCATGCCGTACAGGTCAGTGTCTCCAATTCTGAGGATGTGGTCCCCACTACGCAGGCGGCCATCCTGAGGTAGAAAAAGGTTGTTTTCTGACTTAGTCTGATGCAATTCAGTAGAATTCAAACCCATAATGACACTATCAGTACCAAACAAAAGACAAGAGTGACAGTTAATTATGTGCTTGCTTGCAATTCTCATACCTAACTGACAAAAGCCATCTCTTTAGAACATTGCAAGTGTCATAAAATACAAATAATTCGCTTTTTCATGGTAAACACTGTGTGTAACTTTTAACAATGCTAAAGCAAATTCCCAAATTAAGTAGGGATGCATTATTGCAATCACCTGATCAGCTATGCCTCCAGGAAGGATGGTTTTGACGATAACCCCGGTAGTCTTTCCTCCCACAATACCGAAGCCAAGACCGGTGCCGTCGTTGACCAGCTCAATTGTTTCCACGTGCTGCCACTAGGCATCGTAAAAGACAAGAAACATTAAAGGTAATAAATGTACTTTTATATAAAAACCAGCAGTTGATTTTTTTTTTCTGTAAGAAACTGTGTCTGCTGTTGTTGGATTTACAGTTGTGTGATTGTGTTGCATGTGTTACACTCTTATGTCAAGGCAAGCATATGTGTGTAGTTTTTTTGTATCATGCCGGATTGTGTACCTATTCACCGTTCCTTACGGGTATCAGTTTGCACAATACTTCCAAAATTAGCAAATGGGCGTGCAAGTTTACGTTTTCATGCGTGCCATTAGTGTGAGAATGTATCTATACCGCGCTGGAGTTGGCTGACAGTGTACTGGCAGCAGAGGGCGTGCGGGACACCGCGGGACTGGTCAGTTGAGGTATTGGTCCTCGTGCAACCGTGAGCTGCACCCTCTCTGAAGCACTCTGCAGGATACCTATAGCCTGCTGGTGGGTCACTGTCTGGTCCAGGGGCTGGCCATTGATGGCTAAGATCTGGTCAGCTTCTTTGAGCTTCCCATCACTGTAGGGGAAAGAAGCATGGAGTGGCATAGGGAGAGAGGGGAACATAATACAGGAAATTGTGTCAGAGCCTATGATATTCTACCTAAATCTGCATCTGATGAAGTAATTATTCTTTATCGGTTTCCTCATTTCAGATATAGTATACAGGATATTCCCGGTCTACTCCTCGACAGTGCTACTGTGTCATTTGTTGCCACAGTCTTGGCAAAAAAAAATATTTGAAACAAGTTGTAAAAACCTATTTCTAGTAAAAGGTTCCACAAAAATCTCCCCAAAGGTCCCTGACTGTCTAAAAAAAAAGGACTTCTCTAACTCCTCCATTCTTCAACAACCTACCACATGTTGAAACTCTTTCTGGAAAGTGGACTTTGTTCAAAGCTAGATTCTTAATCAGTCTTTGCATGCCATGTTGATTCTTACATACCAGTCAGCCACACTTCCAGGTTGAATTTCCTGGATGAAGATGCCGAGCTCTCCGCGGTTCTCGCTCTTTAGGCCCACCACGCTGAAGCCAAGACCTCCTGACTCTGGCTTCTGCAGGTCCATGTGTGTTACGTAGCGCCCCTGGGTTATACACACACATGCAATTTGGCTCAAGGCTGATTCACTATAGCATCAAAGCTGCAGGCAGTCTTTAGAAGTCTATTTGAAGTGTCTCCAAAGAAAAGAGCGCAGACAGCAGCCTGTAGCTCTCGTCTTTGATTGTCTTTGGGTATTTGGGTGGAGTTAAGAAAGACATAATCAAGGTAATCTACCTGTTTACAGATGAGGTGGTGATTTTTATGCTTGTTAAAATGACCAAATCAAAAAATTGATAGATCTACTGGGAACTAAACAGGCAAACAGCAGAATGTCACATATAAGCTGAAGTTACTACATTGACAATAAACTCAAAAGCACTGTATACACAGTACAATGAGCGATTTGGTTTGACATTTGTCTATACCTGTGCCATGGTGTGAATAAGGTGCTCAAATTCTTCAGATGCTGTCTTGCCATTGATGAGTGTAGAAGCTGATATGTCTGAGTAGGAAACATGGCCGCCATTGGGCTTGACTTCTGCTACGTGATCGCTAAAGTCGCTCCCACGTGACACTGGGACACTCCCCTGGAAAAATAAAGAAATACACATGTAATGAGTGATGTTGAAAACTGCACATATTACACTGAAGAATTTTGCATTTTCAATTAAATACCTAAATATACTGTAAATGTGATGTTGTCTGATAGGTTTCACGTTTGCAGCAAGATAACTTTCTGCAAGAGACTAGTCACAATCCAACCAAAGACAATAAAAAAGTTCATACAACAAAACATGACTAATTCCTACTGTGGACGTAAACATTAAGCAAATTTAATTTTAGGCCCCAAAACCCTGAAGTCTGAAACCATTGGGATGCCAGACAGTTGGTTATCCCACCATGATTAGCTAGATCTAAGGCAGCCTAATCCTTCAGGGTATAATGGCTCTTAGCTGATGTTCTAACAATGACTAGGCTGCAAATACAATATTTCTATATATGGTGGGGGAAAAGCATCACTGGCCATCTGGATGCCTTAATATGCTTTGGTTTTAATTACTGCAATGACTTAACTTGTGTGACAGACGAATTACATGAATGAGATAACTACATAAAATGGTGTTTTTCCAATTTCATTAGCCAAAGGGCATAATGTTTATGACCATCTGAATTGGATTCAAAAGGACGGGCATAACACACAGCAGTATTTTCATAAACACTCCATTCGGCATATGGCATTTCCAAGCTAACGCTGTCCTTGTGAACTTGTGCATTTATATTTTGGAAAGTTGACTTAACAACTTTAAGTTTAGGAAATGTGTACTGTAAACAATGCCTCCTTTAATAAATACAGTCCCAGATTAGTCCTGAGAAAAAGAACTCAATTGGACAAATTAGTGCTGCACACTGCAAATGAAACCCTATGGGCCAGGCTAACTTAGCATAGCATGCTGCTAAGTTGCTGTCCTCATGCATGAGCTTTGTTAGCTGGGGCCTGGCTAAGAGGATTAAAGTTCCAGTTTGGTTCTTGCACATTTAAGAAATTATTCTGCCCCACTTCACACAGCGGCCTCTTTCTCATTGGAGAGTAGGGCCTTGTCGCCATAGCGACATTGGCTGAGCAAGGCCTAACTAGCAGAGCCAAAAGATGGACAGTGTGTGTGTTTGTGTGTCTGGCTCTTGTCTCACAACAAAACACACCCTCTCTCCAAATTGATTCTGCTTAAGTGGGCCAAACAAGTGCAGGAAGCTTTATAAAATCACAACAACGACTTGTTGCAGTTTCTGGTATGTGTCTTTACAGTGTTTACAACCAAGAATTTCAAGATCCAAAGGGAATTTATGATGAATGGCTGCTTGATAACTTTTGCTCAGTAAAACAAACGCATGCATGAGCACAAACAGAAAGAATGTACCTCTTTTGAAATAAGCTAAATCGCCAGTACACAAAAATGCCAGCAGGGCTTTTATAATCTAAATTCCACAAGGGGTAAAAAAAAAAAGAAAAAATACAGCATCCCTGCCTCCCACTGCATAGCTCACATATTTTTGTCTCTATTTCTCAAATGCTTACGCTGGACCCTTTCCACTGTGACTTAAGAGCTCTTTCCTTCCACTCAAATGTTCTATTCTCAATGGAGAGAATCAGCTTGAAAAAGAGTTCCTGACTTGGACCAACTGTCTCTCTCTGCTCATGCACCCATATGTCTGGCCCTTGTGAACCCTGACAGCAATTTGGCCGTAACAGCAACACTATTGGGTATGGGGATTTAAAGGCGTGAATCAGTGAGGTCGCCCAGGAGACAGGAAAGATAAAGGCAGTAGCAATTGTGGAGAGTATGGATATGGAAAATATCCTAACCTTGTGCAACTGTGTAATACAGGTAACGTATGAGTTTCAATCTGACCTTCTTCTTGGCGATGTTATGTTTAACATGTAACCGTTGACAAAAGCCTTCATGTCAGTCTTACACCAGTACGTACATCAAAATCATTGTTTCTCTTGTCCATAGCAGCTGTTAAGAGCCTTCCTAATGTGACGTCCTCTTTCTGTGCAAAACTGCATTCTAAAATTAATATAAGACCGTCTTTTTAGTTTGTGGGGATCATGTGTCTGATAATGTTATCTAGTCCTCCACAGTTGAGCAAGAACACTGTTTGTGAAAACACTAAAAGGCAAGACTTTGAAAGACCAACATGTGATTTGGCTAATTTGGCAGACAGCTGAACTTTAGAAAGCATTTGTGCACAGCACGACCAAGGTTTGTGTCCCCCATCGCCTACACTGATATCGCTTAAGGATGGAAACTCTTTCGATGTACATGGCCTGGCATTGATAATTGAGATGAAAAAAGTGAGCCTATTCTTCCGAATCCATTGTAACCTAGGCAAATGCATTGTGGTTGGAATAATGCTTGGGCCTAAAGGCTAGTTAATGTATTAACATTAAAATGCCACCATAGCTAAGCCATGGGAGCAGTGCCCCCCTTCCACAATCCAACATGATGACAATAAAAATAGACAAATTAGCTCTTCTTTTCCATCAAACATGACTACTACTGTTTATATTACTTCTGTGCTAACAATGTGTGGCGCTGCCATCTGGCATTTTGGCATTTTATAGTCATACACTAATAATGCAGAACTCTAAATAACCATAACCTTTTGATGCCCTTCCATGGAGCCTTCACAGCCTGAAAACCAAGCATCACTCATTTGTATTCAGCATTGTCATTCTAATGTTCACAGTCTCGCGGGCCAGTTAGCCTTACAATAATCCACACTGCATTGTTTACATGTAAATAAAAACAACTTTTAATTGATAAAAAGTCCTATACTGTAGTTATGTTTGTTGCATTAATATGGATGCCTGGGCCTACAAGGACAATAGTGGACACCATGAAATCATTTTGTGTTTACCTGGTCTCTGACATGCTGGACAGACTTCTGCAAGGCAAGGATCTGGTGGAAGAGGGGACTCTGGAGCACTGATTTGAGCAGGCTGAGCTTCTCCTCAGTGGGCACCTCCCCCCGCTCCTTCAGTTTGGCCTGGAGACGCTCCACAGCCTGCAAGGCACGCTGCGTATCTGCAAGCCGCCGCATATTTCAGTGACAGCGCCGGCCGGAGTGAAGGAGTGGATGCAGGGAAAGGCAGGCGTGGGAGAGATAGAGGTGGAGAAAGGTGATTAGGACAGAGGCTTTAGCAGTGCTTGGGCAGGGATAGACATGACATTAGACATGGCCTCACTTTTTCATTTGAGTATCCATATTTAATTTTTCTTTTATTAGTGCGCTTCTTGTTAAATATACAGACTGCCTTTAACTTATTTCTTTATGTTTACAAAGTCATATAAACAAGCATAAAGGATTGTTGGAGAGAGCCACACATCTCGTAGGCTTAGCTTACGCTGACTGGTTCTCAACAGACCGAACAATATATCAAAATCACGTACCATCAGGTTTTGTATTAGAGTAAAGAAAACATGCTCTGTATGTTTTCACAATTGCAATGTTTCCTTTTTCGCCTTTAGGGTTAATGGCGGGTTGTGCAGGAGCAGTGAATGGGTATCAGGTGGGAAAGATAAAGGAACCCGTCCCTCCACAGTTTGCCTGCTGGACCCTGCATAAGCTCCACAATCAAACTCCAGAGTGGCTTGTTAGCAAGGATAGTCCAGCCCAACGTCATCTGGACCAAAATGAAGCAATTTCTGAAGCTCACCAACTATGACTAACACCTAATAGGGCGTCCACAAGGTCCAAAGCACATTTTGCACTTAGAAGCGTTGTTGTTGGAACAAAGGCTGGAAACAAGCCAATGGCATTGGGGTCTCATCGGTTTCTTTTCTATTTGTCACTGGTCCTATGCAGGTAACTGTATCATTGTCATTGCCCCTGCCTCAGTGAGCATAACCCACCAGTGTGTGGCATGTCCATGTGCATTGCTCTGTTTGCGTGGGGGGGTGTTCCAAACGAACTCTGGAGTGTAGCGTCAGGATGATACTATTACAATTGTCAAAATTGCAGGCCTACTTTTATTCATTCAAAAAATAGATACAATACAGATAGTTTCTCTATCTAGTATGAGGTAAACCATGAATTGAAATTATTTAAGCCTCAATTCTAATGCGACCAAGACTTGGTTGCGGTTAATAGTACATAAGTGCATGGCCAACATGCCAGTCTTGACAATGACCACAGATTGCGGCTTTAAAGAAAGAAGCTGGCAGCCCCAATCTGGCTCCATTCTTGACAGTTGGACAAATAAATCTCTATGGGGACAAACAAACAATCAAGTATATGGCAACATTTTCAGATATGGCACCATTGGCAGTTCACACGCCTTGAACTGAATCCAGTGCCTCTTACACTGGTTGAGAAAAACTCACAGCAGGAGCCAAATATGGCTGCAGAGCCAGCAAAGACAGACACCCAACTGACTAGACCAAACCCCTCTGAAAAAAACGTTCATTTTAGATATGGAGATTGGATGGAGATGGAGGCAATATTTCATGTTTTGTCATGTTTATCAGGATAAAATTGAATGGAGAATAATGAAGACATTGAAGCTTGGGCCTGTTCAATTAGAACAGAACATTTGATAGATACAATGGATCCATACTGAAGCCATATGCACTATACTATCTAACTATCCTGTCCCTAACACGTATATATGTAATCCTAATTAATCACACTGACTCATTTAGGTGTATCTGGCTGCCATAAAACAATTAAAAAAAAGATTACTTACCCATGGTTTCTATCATTTTTACTCACTCCATGTGAATGTGATTTCTCCCCATTAACAGCAATTTCTTTCCTTTTTCAAGGCCTGCAAAGAACAACACATTGGTGTTATGTCTTTTTCTCAGAAAACTGAATATCAGCTGATATTTTTGAACTTCCACAGCACACTGGACGCAAACAGGAAATAAGAGCTTGGCAAGGCACATTCTCCTCTATTCGAAAGGTCAATATGAAAGAGAAAATTGATATATTTCAATTCCGTCGGGCCATATTTAGCTCTTAAGAATGCTTTACCATAACATCACAGAGTATCCGTTATACTGAAGAACTGTGGGCTATTTACTGAGTCCCCAGCGCAATGATGCAGTATGGCTGTCTGAGCACACATCCACTGTAGGTTTTTTGTTCCCTTATATTTGACTAATGCTCTGATTGATGGATTAACACCTGGTAATTCAGATTCCTGGGACATTCAGTGCACTTTTGGCAGTAGTTTTGTTTGTTTTATGCCAGACACGTCTGTAGCCGGCATTAAATACGATTATCCATTTTAATCCTATCAGAAAATATAGCCATATTTCTTCCTAAAACAACAATCTGATGATTAATAATCATATTCAGGCAAACAGTCTTATCAGTTATTTTAAAACTAATGTAAGGTCCTCTTTGCATCACAATAGGGATGCAACAATTATTTATCATATATTCATCTGACAATTATTTTCTCAATTTATCTACTAAATGTCAGAAAATAGTGAAAATGGCCTCCAGATTTTTTCACAGCCCAAGGTGATCTATTGCATGTTTTATTTACCAAAGAAATTCAGTTTACTAGCATATGTAACAAAGAAAAAATCCTCAGATGGCTGCAGATTCATGTTGTGGATTGATTAATCCATGAATTGCTGAAGCTCTAAATCATAATTTCAGTACCAGTTATAATATAGATTTTTGCTTTTTTTCTTTAAATCAAAAGGTTGCATGGACTGTGACTGCTTTTTTGAATAAAAATATCTGTTAAAGTATATTGAAGGTCCTCGTTCTTTCCCAGCCTACCGTAACTCTTTATACATCAGATTTACAATATGATTGAGAGTAATTATACTATATTCATTAACATGTTGCCAATAAATTACATACATGTCTAAGTCACATGCTTGTAATAACATATATACAGGTAGCTGTTATATATTTGACTAATGCTGTTGTCAATGCTGTCATGGCTGTCAACTCCCATCTCAGGAATGTCACACTTGACTTTAGAAGCATGGCATGACTCAGGGAGACATTACACGATTAAAGGAGATTGGTAAGGCTATTAAAAGCCCTATATAGAGGCTTAGTATAGCTACGGTACATGTGGCAAAAGGATCACCACTGCACTGTTTGTTTATGTCCATGTTGTTTGATTCAACAAATGTTAAAAACAAGTACTAGTATACATAATACATTTCTGCAGGAAAATATATCAATGCTGCACAAAGCTGATTATCTTTACTACTGATCCTGCATGACCCCTCAAACAATGATTAAAAAAAATACTGGCACCTAGTCCCAGAGAAGCATATACTGTAATACACCTGTATATAATATTCCAATATTGTCTTGGGCTTTAGCAGTTTGTCTCTGCAGCCTGCTCAGTAGTGGTGTAATACATTTTTTTCTAATGCCATTACAATAATATGGCTATAATAATATAAATAATATAGCCTGGGTGTTGCTTTCAGGGACATGTGACATGTATAGGACGTGTATTATGGTTCAGATTCTTAAGCACGAGCAGAAGTGATAAACTCTTTAGGTAGCACAGCCAGTTGCTTGGAATGATTCACACAGGGCTCAAGGAACTAATTAGCTACTGCTGCACAGTGGACTTCATGCCCAAAACACGGGAGCTTTAAGGTGGCATTTACCTTCGAAAATAACAGTTGAAGTCATGTGTGAGCTTTGCCCTGACCACAAATAGCTAATGATAACGGGTTTTCGTTTCACCGTGCAGTTCTTCGCCAAAACAATTGGCAACGTCGGTCGAGTAGGCCTACGTCCACATACTTGCTTATCTTATTAAAGCGTTTAATACAATAAAAGTATGCGTATTGTTTGGAAATCCTGTCAAGTTTCCTATTATTTTGAATAAAGTCGCCAAGGCACTTGGGACAATCCGCTTTTCTCAACTCCTCCTCCGCCTCCTCCTCTACCATCTCATCCATGGAGCAAAAAAGCAACAGGCTTCCGAGAGACAGACGGTAAAGAAGTTAGATAGCATCGCTAGTTTGGGTCGAAAAACGCCACCCGGGGGCTACTTACAGTACACAGATAATACTTTTTAATTGAAAATAGACACTAAACGTAATTTAAATCCCGCCTTTCTGGCTGAGTGACCCACTGCGACAACAAGCGTCTCAAAACGCTGTCCTCTCATTAGCGACAATGTAGCTAACAAAGGCACATTTCGCAAAAGAGGGAATTGGTAATATATTCGCGAATCTTCCGTAATATGTCCTTAAGCGAAACATGTGAAAAAAGAATCACTTACATGGGTGTGGAGCCTTTGCTTTCCCGGCGGCCAGTATCCTATCCTATCCTCTGTTGTCCTGCGGTTAACGGCGCACTGACTGGGGCTTAAAGATGGGGCGTAGTGTAACTCGAGCCTCGATGGACATTTTCAGCGACGGCGGCACCGAGGGTTGAGCTGGGGCTGAAGCGCCGCTTGCTGGTTGCCCTGACACCTAGGCCTGACAAGTCAGGCCTGACCCCCAGCTCCCGGGACAGGGCTGTGGTCAAATATCTAAATACAAAACTCAAAATAAGGCTAATTAAAGTCTCTAGTGTAGAGGTCAATTTGATACACTGAAGGAGAAAAACATTTGCACCAGGTGTATCCATGCACCAAACTAAGACATGTAGGCTACCTTTAACTTTTATACTATCACTAATAAGACTAATATACCAACTGGGTAACTGTCCCAGACACCCAGGTACGGCTGGGCAATATGGAAAAAAATAAAACATCATGGTATTTTTGAAAAATACCTCTATCTATATGGCAACGATATTGTAGTGTTGACTATCAGAGCTTTCACAATCACAAAATATTTACACAATGAGATTTTTGATAAA
>NC_045751.1:2668462-2669054 GCF_008692095.1 Etheostoma spectabile
ATCAGTTATGTGGATATAATGACTAAGTGGGTAAAGGCAATTAATAGAACAGTTACAGTCTGGTAAGTTAAGAAAATTACATTGCTTACATCATTACAGATGCAGCCTTTAAAACTAGGGAAAAAAAACACTTATGCCAAATAAAAAATTTAAGACTATCTACTCTCATATCACAATATCGATATAATGCCCAGCTCTACACCCACGGCCCCTAGTTTAGTGTGTTTCTAGATAAAATGCTGTAGTCAGCAGTGTGCACTTTAAGGTATTTAAAGTCAAGCTTGTAAACACAATGCACAGATAACAGGGTCAACAGGGGCCTAACAGGGTATTTTTGCTGAGGGAACCCATATTGTGTTAATTTAACCCTCCTAATCATGGAATATTTCAGCCTAGAAAACCACTCAGACAGATTTTAGGGCAACAATTGTGAATTACATTAAAGATACTATGTAGGATAACTTCTTCATAGAGTTGGGCAATATATCAATACATTGAGGTTGTGATATGAGACCAGATATTATCTTAGATATTGTAATATGGCATAAGTGGTGTCTTTTCATAGTTTTAAAGGCTGCATTACAGTAAAGTG
>NC_045751.1:2669064-2676748 GCF_008692095.1 Etheostoma spectabile
CTGATCTTACCAGACTGTAACTGTTCTACTGTTTGCCTTTACCCACTAAGTCATTATATTCACATGACTGATGATTATTTATCAAATATCTCATTACGTAAATATTTTGTGAAAGCACCAATAGCCAACACTACAATGTAGTTGCGATATTATGGTTATTGGTCAAAAATATCATATTTGATTTTCTCCATATGGCCCAGCTATACTTCTTAATATCATGCTGTTTAGTCTAAAGCAGCTGCATTAAGTCCTTTAAATGATAACGTATGAGAGTGCCTGGCCTGAGTGACCCATACGTGTCACAGATGCAGTAGTGCACTGTTTACATGCCCTTGGGCAAAATGCTGAGCTCCCTATCTAACGTTCATACAGAGCAATAATGCTGACATTCTTTTTTATACATATTGGAGTCATTGTAGGGCAAATCAGTAAGAAAACAGACCTGCATTCCTAATCTAGACCTATTTCCAACATTGCTTTAAAGGAAATATTCTTGGCAGAATTGAGAAAAACCTTTGGAATGATTCTTGACAATTTTTGGTGACTCATTTACATTGGTCAGGCAAGAATTGTGCGGTTCATTCTTCTAATAAAACATGAGCGAGCCAACTCCAACAAGCATTTCATTATCTGTCAGCCACATGCAGACAGTGTAATACTGAACAAGTAAGATATCAGTAATACTCCCACACAAGTACATATAAGAATTCCAGTGTAATTAATCAACTGGTGTGATTTTGATTACAAGTAGAAAAGTAAAGTATTCTTAGACCCAGGAAGCACCTTGGAAAAGGACACAGCCTGCTGATAAAACCAGAATTTCTGTGTTTATAGGATTATGTACTCCATTTCAGGTGGCAATGTGCCATGCTTATCAAGTTTCATATAAGCAGTTACTCAAAATGAAATGCATCAAACACCCACTGGGATAGAAGCTGTTGCCTATTAACTCATGACTCTGATCTAACAGCACCAAAATAGCAACACTCTGATTATATATGCATGTTTTTTTCCTTCATTGTAAGGGAAAGAAGGACTGTGTCTTAGGTAATGGCCGGTCAGGTAGATGCCACCAAACTGTTGACTTGTCCTTTGACCCTAACTTCACAACTTTTAGTTTTCACATCATGAATCACGACCCCCCCAAGGAGAGCAGGATGGAGCAAGATCACTTTGTAAGAAGAAGTCATTTCAACAAGGGTGAAAGGGATACAAGCTGCTTTCAGAGAGCTGATACTGACTAAATCCCTTCACCATTTATATATTTCACTTCTACCTCCCTCTTATCCACCCTATAACTCCCCTCTTACTTTGACAATAAGCCACTTTTATGTGGGAGGTCTGACTCAGCCAAATGCTGAAAAAGACAAGAGATTGAAACAAGAAAGAGTGGAAAGAAAAAAAAAAATCTCAGCTCGATGCTAGGCAGCTTCAGCAGTTTGTATTTTTATACCTGCCTATCATGGGCCCTCAGCATTAGACATTGTTTGAGACTCCAAATCTCTGGTAACTGGATTCCTATCTCCAGGGTTTTTATTGCAACTTTGCTTCTACTCCGGTGCCAGACGTTCATATCAATATCCTTTTTAAATGGTAGTGTAGTTAAAGCTGTAGCTGAAAGGGTAAGTTGGTGTATTTTGTGCCTAAAAACACACACCAAAAAACCTTTTATGTGGCGGCCAGTGTGAGCTGTTGTCCATGACTACAGGTGTAACTAATAACCTTAACAAAGGCACTGCCCCAATTAGACAAGTACAGCACACGTAAATGGCACACTGCCCTGATTAATGCTATTAGAAACACCTGTGTTTGACAGGTCCAAATGAATGGGCTGTATATAGCTGATATACAGGTACTTTGTGCCAGTCACACTCATGGCTTTGCTGACACTGCTTGATTGCAATTTAGTGTGGGGATTAATAGTGAATGTGATTATCCAAGGTTACATTTAGCAACCTCTGCTATAAAAAAAATGGGATCACTGCTTAAACCACACGTTTTCTTTAAATGAAGCCGCTTGTCAGATATACTTTATTGGATACTGGCGAGGTATATGAAATCATATTAAAGAAATGCCCTGAAGGATTCAAAAATTCAGTGATTGGAACGCTGACATTGTCTCCCTGTCTTGATGTATTGCCAATAAATCTATCAACATTCAAATAGCCTTTGAAACTATACCATCCCAATAGATATTAAAGGGTTCACATCAAGATCACGATTACTAGTTTTCATACAATGGGGCTGGCCAGAGAATTGAGAAATAATATTTCATTGCGGATGCAGCTGGGGGGGACTGCATGTTGGGTCAATGGTATTTAACACGAAAGAACAACGTAAGGTTTAGGGAATTTAAACTAAAGATTTTACTGATACTGACACTGTAGGGAATTCTAGCTTTGTGTCAGCTGGTCTTCGAGGTCACAGGATTGAAAATTAAGAGTTTGGCCTGATAGTGTTATATAGCTGATTATCTACTTTCAGATATTCTGGAGACTATGTTGGCCACAAAAAGTTTGATGTGGAGAGTTGTGTCAGGAGAGAGGTCATCAAAATCAATCAGCTGCTGCCTCTTGGGAGCAGGGATGTGCACACCAAATGTCAAGCCAATCCAGACATGGAAATAAAATCCATTGTACACATTCTGTGATAACTACTGAACTGTAACCTTCCATTTTTCTGCTATTTAGCCCTGATGCAAGACTGAATTGTCTTAATACACGAGTAGCTGGGTTTGCTAGACATAGGTCCTGTATAGCAAAGGTACAGGTCTTCTAGATTATTTAACTTTGTAACTTATTTGTGTAATATAGTTAAAAAATGTAATAATTTAAGAGCCCTATAAGATTCATCCTCTCCTCAAGACCAGTGTGGGATTTAAAAAGAAAAACGTTTTGTGCAATTGAGGACACTTTCCGTCATCTGTGCGATTGCTTGCTATAGGTCCTTGATTGCTAACCTGGCATGGGAGCTTAACACGAACAATTCATTGCCTCCATCTTCTTTTCAAGTTTCTGTAACATCACATTCAGAGGAAATTACAACCTGCATCACATGAAAGAGCTTTTAGAGCAAGTATCTGACCACAGTATATCTGACCGCTGAAATTAGGGCCCTAAAGCTTATATTCAACACCGTAGCGCTTTATTTGTCCCACGCAGTAAAGAGCTTTTGAATGCACCCCGAGTCACAACAGGTGAGGTGAGCAGCAGTGAGGATAATAACAGTGTTTGTAAAAGTTGGGGAAGGGGCGGGGGGGCTATGCATCATTGGTTACACATGTGAGACTGCATTGATGAATATATTCAAGTCACAGAGCTATAGCATCTGTTTTTGTCAAAGATAAATTACAAGCCAGACTTTGAAACACACTGCAGGTCATTTAACTACACTTAGCCTAAGTGATGTTTTGAAGACTAATCCTGGCTCCTCAAAGACTTTTCCATCTGGCTGCAAAAATAACATTCAGTGAGCTGCAAATTAAAGTAAAAACAATGTGTAACCTGCTTCCCAAATTTCTCTTTCTCAGCCGAACAAAGATGGTATCTGGAAGTGGCATCGGACATTCAATTATCTACACTATACAGTGTATTATCTTGAATCTGCCCCCAGAGTCATCCTCTCTCTAACCTCGCACATATCTGGTTGACATCTAGTGACTGCATAGGCCATATGATTCCATCTTTATGTCACGTGATAACGAGCTAATAACACCCATGGTCCAGCAACTCTTAGCAACCCAATTGAAGTGCAAGACAGAAAGTAATATTTGGGTGGATTAAACCTTTAAAACTATAACTATTTGGATAGAAAATAGTATTAGTAATACTGCCTTGGTTGCACTTTTGCTGTCATCCAATTTTCTCGGTAGCGCTGTCATGAAGAACCGGCGTCCTAGAAACACGGGACAGCCCTGAAGCTGCAGCTTCATCTTTTGCAGGAACGTAATATTGCAAAACTCGCAAATCAGGATTGTTTCTCAGATCTTCAAGCTTGGTTTATTCATCAACAGTTCAATCAGCTGAGACTTCACTGTGAGAGTGATCAAATGAATGTATGTACAGTATGTTGAAGAAAGGAAGTCTTTGACCCCCCCCCCACCCCATTGTGATCATTATTTTAGTGATTTACAGGAATATTCCCCTTGATGGATTCTGCTGATTTTTGCAGGTTTACCTACTTGGTTTTGCATGCTAGCATGCAAAACAGCGATCAATTTAAAATACAGCTGTAACTTATGAGAAAATATGTGTTTTTGCAAGCATTTGCAATACTTTCAGGGCCATCCAGTCAATATTTGTAGAGACACCTGCAGCTTTCAGCTATGCTAGCTATGCAGCACAATCCATGTTAAGTTGCTAAATTTTGAATGAATACAAAGTCAACCAGCGTATTTCTACCTAATTTCCCCCCAAAACCACTTCAGAAGAGTAACGTTAGTCACTGCACTTACTTGCTTTGGTGTTTTTAAGCATTAAAGTGGAACAAAGAGTGGTTCACATTAGAAAAGATCCTTTTTCATTTTTATCTTCTATGTAAATGCACTCCTCTACAAAATCACCGCGGTAGTTGAGAATGATTTATTATTTCTAAATAGAGCTATTTATGTCATGTTGTGGTTTGGGGTTTTACTCTGTTTTCTTTTCCTCCTTCTGTGGTTTTGGTCCTGTCTTGTCTTGTCTCGTCTCCTCGTGTTTGTGTCTTGTGTTGCTCGTCCTGTCTCGTGTTCCCCTGTGAGTGTCTGTCTGTATGTTCTGTTTCCTGTTTTATTTTGAAGTCTGGTCTCTAGTTTTACTTTTTGTTTGTCTGATTGTCCTGATGTATCACCTGTTCCTCGTTACCTCGTCGTATTTAACCTCTGTGTTCCCTTTGTCTCGTCTCACATCGTTTTGTCCAGTCGGCGTGTTCCTGTCAGTGTGCCTGATCGTCCCCTGCTGTGTTTTTTCCCGTGGAGATTTTTCCCTTTTAGTTTGTCCAGCCTCTGTGCTCCCGTTCCTGTTTTCATTCTGCTTTTCTCCTTTTTGGACTTTTTTTTTTTTCCCCTGCTGCCTTTTTGTATCCCTGTATTTTTTGGAACTCTGCCTTTTGTTAATAAATTCTGGCTTACTGTCGCCTGCCTGCCGTCCTCGTCTCTGCGTTTGGGTCCAGTCCTCATTCAACTACAACATCTCATCTTTTAAAAATTACTTTTTCTTTTTTTATATCACAATATACAGAATATCGCAGGGAAAAAATATCGCGATGTCAGATTTTTTCCAATATGGTGCAGGTGTAGTAAATACACATGACCACCTTCATACTGTGGGGCAACCAGCATTTCTAGACAGCCAGCTGAATTTAGGATTGATAAGAACACAAAAAAAATATTGTGATGTACTACAGCACAGAGAGTTGGTGAAACAAATGTATTTCACTAATTATAGTAAATACTATTGGATTAGCTAAACCATCCCTGTGAATAAACACACAAAAACAAAAATTGTATTCACATTGTTATATAACACTGTAATTACTGTAATTTATTAGTTTATTTTCAAGGGTTAAAACATGTCAGCGCCATGACACAGACTAATTTTACACCACATGCACTGTTAATTCAGTCCTTTTTTTTTTTATAGATCTGCCATTTTGACATGTCACAGTAGAAACAACCCAGGTGTAAGTAATGAATCCAGTGATGGCTGAATTCCATTTAGCTGCTTTGATTTTATGTTCCTGGTATTGTGCATTACTTACTGTCACTCTTACCGGAACACTTACATGGAACAAAGCCACCGTTAGTGTTATTAGCATCACCTGGGCTTTTCCTACTATAACAAGCCAAAATGTTGGTAGCAGCAGTTGCCTAATTACACATCCAGCTGACAAGGAGCAAGATAACAAATTGTTTGGAGTAATGTTTCTGGTCACCTAAATGTAGGCCGTGACTCCAATATTCATTGTCCTGTTACTATGTCTGTTCTGCTAGGGGAAATATCTGGCTGTTCCTCTGCTAAATGCTGCAGTAACGCTAGTTGTTATCTTGTTTTTGTGTTTAGTTCTGGGCAGGTAGCTTACCTTCCATCTTCAGGCTTGCTTCTGTGGCGGGATCTGCGGGAGTTATTTCTGCAATACCAATGACTTCATACATTCAAAATGCTAATACAGAGTTTGTGGAATGGGTTAAACCAGGTGCTTAAACATTGTACAAGCATAACAAAGTTGAAAGAGTTGTATAAAAACACTTTATTAAAAAGATATGAAGAGGAAGGGAGAGGATTGTGAAGGTGGGTTAGTGCACGGATTGTTATGGGGTGGTAGATCACAGAAAGGGGGTGTTGACTTACTTCAAACATAAATAAATGAGTAAAAGGGTTTGGTACGTGTAAAACTAGAGATGTATTGTTGTGTATATTGTTTATCCTGTTGTAAAATATATGGAATATTAAAGAAATGAGTGAAAGTGAATGAGGGGTGCGAAACATACAAGCTTGGGCTTCATCCTTCTTGGAAATGTTGTGTGTCTGAGTGTGTATGTGTGTGTATTTGTATGTGTGTGTGTATTTGTATGTGTGTGTGTCTTTATGTATGTACAGTATGTATGTGTATATATATATATATATATATATACACAGTATATTTAATATGTGTGTCTGTATTTATGTATGTATGTATGTATATATGTATGTATGTATGTACGTATGTATGTATGTAAATAAAAAAAATAAAGAATACTGGAGTGTATTTAGCATTGTAAAGTACCAGCTAGGTAGCTAATAGAACTAAAGCTGGTGTTATAGTTATGTCATAGTTAAAGTCCTTCAGCATTTTTGGAAATACACTTAGTTAGCTGCTTTTGTTACAAGTGTTAGACGAATACTACCGCTATCATGTGTATGAGTGTGGAGTATGTAGTTTTAGCTTTTAGCTAAAACTATATACTTTATCAAGTTTGCTGGAATTGTGAGAATATTAACAGAGAATATACAATAGGAATATAATAGAATAATAAAATAGATAATTGAATAATAAAACGTTAGCATACAGACTGGAAGCATAGGGAAACTGTAACAACAAGCTCCCTATCCCCTAAGTTAAAGGTACTATATACAACATTCAGAACGTTATTATAGCAACAAACAAGTATTTGCTATGTTTTTAAGGAACTTTAAAGCACACACTGGAGAGTAATATTGGTATTTTTATGAGGCAAGTAAGCAAATAAGGTTATTTTCCAAAAAGGTCGACTACTTCATTTCATCATCAGCCATAGCAATTTTCCAAAATATATGTTACAATTCATAAAAGAAATTATTGCTTTTCTGTTTTTTTTCCGCTTTAGACTGTTCCTGATTACATCCACATATTTGATGGCAGTTACTACACTTCATTCACTCTAAAGGTAATGAATGTGTCCTATCTCCATATAGTTTACTGATAATTGACCATGTACACTATATTGTATACTTATCTTTCTACTAACCAAAAACCATGTCGGTAACATGTCAGAATGGCACCACCACATCTTGTGCTTTCCAGTGATCTCATTTCAATTTGGGTTGAAATCCATCCAACCAATGAGAACTCTTCGTGCAACTAGCAGAAACTGTTCACAATAATGTGGGTTGAGGATGTCTCTTTTTAGCTCAAAGCTCCAGTCTTTCCCTTTGTGGTCTCTCTCTCTCTCTCTCTCTCTCTCTCTCTC
>NC_045751.1:2676758-2678777 GCF_008692095.1 Etheostoma spectabile
TCTCTCTCTCTCTCTCTCTCTCTCTCTCTCTCTCTGTATATTCCCTGCTGTGTTTTTTTGCAGCAGTTATTTTTCAGTCATGTGGGGGTTTAAACAGAGAAAAGGTCAAACCCAAATCTCAAGGAACGCACAGATACACTGTAGGTGTGTATGCAATTAATAATTATATCATATTAAAATTGTCTGATTTAGAGTGATTTAGATATATTTGACACGTTTACACATGCATGCTAACACAAACAACTGTCACTGTACTGACTAGCTCCCACTCTTCCAATCAGGGTCTTCGGACTGGGGGGAAGGGGGCTGAGTACCTAGGGCCCCGTGTGAGGAGGGCCCAAAGGGATGCTAGAATGAATAGCTGTGGATGCGGGGAGGGGCCCATAGAAAACGAGGGCCCAGAATTGTGTGCGACGCCCCTGCTTCCAATAGGGGGGAGAGATTCATTGATCTGGCTTTTAATTTCAGTACGTTGAATTATGCACTCATATTTTTTGAGTTTGTGTTGAAATCATTATACTGCTTTTCATTAGGACACAAATTAATCTAAAGTGGATGGCAGCCAATATTCTGAAAGGGGAGTTGTTCTTGTCTTAATTATTCATAAAATTCTATTAGGGCTGACTTCAATATGTTTTAGTCATCATATAGAATTTTAATGATTAAAACTTTTACCTTGATCCAAAAAGAGGCCAATAGGTACATGGACACCCACACATACACACACACACACCAAGACAACCGATCACGACCAGCTTGTTATACTGTACTACAGTATTTAAACTGACTTGTGACAGTGTTGGGTTCTCGGCCAGCTTTAATAATTCTTGTTTTGGGCCATTTTAGTCAGCGATAAGTCAAGTGATTCGACACAACAGCATTAGTTAATTATCCAATTCAGCTGTGTGTCTTTCTTAAATGTGGAGGAGTGAATTAGCTTTGATTGAAGGTTATTAAATTAAGGTTATTGCTAAAAATTGGAATATTCCCTGGTTGAAGAATTAAAGCAGCAGCGGGTTGAAGAAGCTGTAAGTGTTGCTTGGTGAAGTTTATTGCAGCTGATGTAATGTTGGATGTAGGAAGCCATGTCGTGCCTACTGACTGTGGGTAGTCGGGGGCGTGCACGCACTGAAGTTAAATACAACCAACTATTATTCAACACGTTAACATTTACAAAACAAAAAAAAATTATTGCCTAAGGTAAGTTGTATAGATAGATGCCTTATTGTGCAGTCTTTTACTGGTAGAACTCAAATCATATCCTGTTTTCACGTTGTTTGAAATTATTTGTTTTAACCCTAACAAAGTCAATCTTAAAGGACAGGTTCAGATTTTCAAGTGTAATACTGTTGCTGTAATCATACTTACTCTTCTTTCTCACCATGAAGCAAATGTTTTGCTTGATCAGCTACACTAAAGGAAATGGAGACAAAGGGTACTGTAACAGCGCATTATGTATGTAATAAAATGTCAAAATGTAATAAATGTCTACTTCAAATTTATATATTAAGTTCAGTTTTTTATTACAAAATGCGGCAGATTATTACATAATGCGGGTGTATTACATTTAACATTTTATTTCATGAAGTACCACGTTTTGCTCAGATTCGACATCGGCAATAAGCTAACTGCTATCCATGACCAGCTAGTGTCTCTGACTGCAAGCCTTGGCTCTATCAGATCAGATGTGAACCACCTAAAAACCGCTCGTCATTGAGGGCCAAAAAATTTGCTTCTCCCCAGATTACAGAAACTACACAGTAAAAAGACGCCAGGCTTTTTACTGAGCCATGCATTCAGCACGGGTCAAGGGTCTGGATTTTTTTCCTGCTTTATCCTGCAACGCTGAAGATCAGTGACGGCGGCCAGTACAGAGCATTCACCTCCCCCGGGGATGCTGAGGACTATGTGAACCGGGCTGCGCCCCGTCCTACTGCTGCTGGGGGGGCGACGCTTCAGATTCTGTCGTGGAGGGCGCCGTGCAGGAGGATCAGGACTGAAACAACTGCCTGATGAACA
>NC_045751.1:2678787-2680019 GCF_008692095.1 Etheostoma spectabile
GACCATTAGTTTGGCTTGTTCTCTTAATGCGTCCTGATTATTGTCACACTGTTGTCTGATATGATCATGCTGTCGACCTAGCTTATTATGGCCTACTCTCCATAGGTTAGTTGAGCAACTGCTAGGCTAGAGTTTCCTCTCCAAGGTGCTGTTTTGTGCTTTTTGTTTCTTGTTTCTGTTGATGAGAAATTAGTTTAGTCTGATGTTAATTTAGCGTGAAGCCAACTGTTGGTGCAACCAGGTATTTATGGGCCAGTGTTCCATTTTTGCTGCCCGTGTCCAATCTTGATCTCAGACCTATTTTGAGTGTTAGCCTCTCTGGCTATGTTTCCCCCACTCTTCTTTCACTTTCCTTTTTGTGTCACTGTCTTGTATGTTCTTGTTCTGTGTATTACATAGTTAGTGTAATGAGGGACTTAACTTTGGATGCACTATTGGGTGGATTTAACAAAATGAAAGGCAGTAGTAATTTCTACATGTACTCTCATTTAGAACGCAGCTTAATCGATAATGGGTGATCTTTCACTCTTAGTTTGGAATTATGACAGACTGAATGCTCCTTATAAACGACCCACCACTCTGGTCTTACTAAGAAAGAGAAATATTGGCATTGTATTACTACAGAAGACACATTTGCTGCAGGCGGATACCGGCCATTTAGCCAATAGATTCTATCACACGATTGCATTCTCATCAGTGAGCGCCAAAGCAAAAGGAGTGGCCATTGTTGTCAAACAGAATCTACCACTTAAAATGTTGTCCTCTTGGTCAGATGATAAAGGAAGGATTTTGGTCTAATGAAAGTTTTACCCAGGTTCAATTTTGTGAGCTTTGTGATACCTCGCTCTCCTCCAGATGGCTACTGGCTTAAATTACAATCAGCAGTATCTAAATTTGTCTGGAAGATGTCTACTCCACAGAGGAGGAGAGAGGATGGAGGCCTCTCAGTTCCCAACTTTAAACATTATTTCTGGTTCTTTGTGTTAAGACCATTCCCCACCTGGTTTAATCTAGATGTGTCTGTTTGATAGCACACCTTAGAAAGTGCTATGACAGAGCCTTGGTCACTCAGACGTTCTTTCTGACAATATCTCCAAAAACAGTGCCAGCTACGCTTTGGCCCCATTATCTCTCATCTTATCAAAATTTAGAGATGAGCTGAAATGTACTACCATATAGCTTGTAACTGGCACACTTTCGCCCCCATTATTCAATAATACAGCACTCCTGAT
>NC_045751.1:2680029-2680463 GCF_008692095.1 Etheostoma spectabile
CTGATAACAGCCCCACAATGGGAACGGAGGGGAGTCTATCTTCTAAAAGACATTTTTGGTGAGGTTGGCTTGTTATCCTTCTCTGACTTACAAAATACATTCAGTCTACCACGTTCTTTTTTTTTTCTTTCACCTTCAGTTAAGGTCGGCATTCAAGGCTGATGTGTGGTATGGTGTCGAGGTTTTATCAGTTCTTGGTGATACCTGGCCTCTCTGACCTTCCTATTGAGAGGATCTGGGTGTGCGATTGCCAAGGTCTGGGTATCAATCTCGACTGGCATGATGTATGGTCTAACATTCCAGAAGTATCTCGCCCTCCAGACTCTCATTAGATTCACTACAATTTCATTCATATATATACATATCTCACCTCTGTAAAAATGCACCACATGAAAAATAATGAATAGTCCTTTATGCACTTTCTGCCCAATAAA
>NC_045751.1:2680473-2682022 GCF_008692095.1 Etheostoma spectabile
ACATATCTTCACATGTTCTGGGAGTGTGCTCCGTTTGTTCAGTTCTGGAACAATATTGCATCTAAAATGTCTGCCTGTCACTGTCATTGTCTTGACTCTGAATGACCTGTCAGCCTTCCAGCTCTCTAGAGCTCAAAACGTGCTGTGTTTGCTGGACTTACAGCTGCTAAGAGGATGATTGCAACCGGTTGGAAACCACCCCACAACCTGTCTGTCCACACGTGGACCTTTTCCTACTTGGATGTAGTGTATATGGAACTTTCCATGGCGCGGATTAATGGAGCGCTGGGAAAAACTAACAAAAACTCGAACTTACACAGATGTTTGGTCCCTTGTCTTGTTTCTGTGTGTGTGTGTGTGTGTGTGTGTGTGTGTGTGTCTTTACGTATGTGCTTGTGTTTTTCTGTTTCTGCATGTGTTGTTTTGTCTCCCTTCCTCCTGTTTTCCCCCTCTGGGACGCGTTCCTATGTCCCAGTGTTATGTGTGTAACTGTTTGTAAATGGGTTTTTTTTTCATTTAAAATGAAAAAAAAAAATTGATGTTAAAAAAAGAAAAACAGTGGGAATCACAGTGAATTAAAAGCAAGAGTGTAAAAGTGCGTCTTTAGTTTTTAAAACTGGCAATTGTGTTACATGATTTGATTTGGGGTGGGAGGGAATTTCAGAGTATGGGGGCTACTAGAGAAAAGGCTCTGTCCCCTCTAGGCGTGTCTGGGTGATGACAGGGAGTTGTTGGGTTGTGGAATCGGGAATATACAGAGAGGCTTGACCATGGAGTGCTTTAAAAACAATAAGTAGAACTTTAAAATCAAGTCTAAATTTCATTGGCAACCAATGAAGCCCAGCTAAAACGGGAGATATGTGGTCGTACTATTTGGTGGCAGTAAGGAGCCTTGCAGCAGCATTCTGGACTAATTGGAGTCTGTTTAAAGTATATTGGGTTAGGCCTGTGTACAGTGTGTTGCAGTAGTCTAAGCGTGAAATAATAAAAGTATGAATGATTGTTTCAAGATCATTCTTGGATTTAAAAAAAAGCATTTCAGCTTAGCTATTGTTCTAAGCTGATAAAAGCTGCCTTTAACAACGGAGCCGACTTGTTTATTAGAATTGAGAGAACTGTGGAAGAGGACGCCTAGGTTTCTGACCTCGCTCTGCAAAGTTGATGACCAATTAAGGGACAAGGGCATCGCTCAGGTTTTTTGTAGGGGTGAGGGTTCCAAAAAAAAAACATAATTATGAATTTAAATGCTGAAACTTCTCAACCAGACAGTTTTAGCAGTTAAGACTGCTGAAGCATTATATAAGCTTTGGTTGGTCTTTGAAAAGCATTTTTTTTAACCCTCCTGTTGTCTCCAGGGTCAAATTTGACCCTTTTAAAAAATGTCTATATCAGAAATTGCCAAAAATGAACATGGATGGTTCCATTTAATGCTCAAGTAAAATGAAGGATCATTACACTACTTTCATTAAATTTGGGGTGTTTCATTGAATTTTTTATTGAGGTTTAGTGTCCATGAATTCCAAGAAAAAGTGTAAAACTTGGGGGGAGG
>NC_045751.1:2682032-2682630 GCF_008692095.1 Etheostoma spectabile
CAGCGCCAAATGTAAAAGTGACAAAAATGTTGGAAAAAGGCTCAAAAACATAGAAAAAAACATAGAAAAAAAATAATGCAACAATAAGCTAAAAAAAACATGAACACAAGGGTTAATGAAAAAACAGCCGTGGATTTTGTCCCCCCATTTCTTACTGTGTAGTCGCGGCGATTGGGGATCCCAACACAGCCAGGATGAACGTTTCTAGTAACATTGAGAATTATGACTCTTGTCTGTCAGGAACAGAGGCAGAAGTAGTGTGACATTGTTGTTGTTAACCCTTTCCAACATGGAATCTTTGGGTGGCAGTAGCTCAGTCCATAGGGAGTTGGGTTGGGAACCGGAGGGTCACTGGTTCAAGTCCCTGTATTGACCAAAAAAGTAGGGAGTGTGGATTGGTGGCTGGAGAGATGCCACTTCACCTCCTGGGCACTGCCAGGTGCTGTTGAGCAAGGCACCGTACCCCCCCCCCACCCGCTCAGGGCGCTGGTTCAGCTGGCAGCCCACTCACTCTGACATCTCTCCATTAATGCATGTACAGATCCTGAGCATGTGTGTGTAGTTCAGGACTGTGTGTGATTAACAAAGTGTGGACACA
>NC_045751.1:2682640-2682778 GCF_008692095.1 Etheostoma spectabile
TGTAATTTCCCCACTGGGGATCAATAAACAGATTTAAAAAAAAAGAATTAAAAAAATCAGAGTGGATGGAGGGGTACGTTGCTTGCTCTGGAGGAAACTACTAGAGCTGTTGGGTCCTTGTAAATTCTGGAGTGTGGT
>NC_045751.1:2682788-2686033 GCF_008692095.1 Etheostoma spectabile
TACTCTATCTGTAAAGTGTTTCGAGATAACTCTTGTTATGAATTGATACTATAAATATAAACTATAAACTATAAATAAAATTGAAATTGAAATTGAAAGAACAACTGTGGCTTGAGTAGGGAGATTGTCGCTTGTGGCAGGTGATGCTGATTTCATTTTACCATGACCTGGAAATGTCTTTTCCTCACCTTACCCAAATAGTTCTACTTTGCAACACAACCAGTATTGTTTTGTATAATAAACTTGCATCTAGCACTATGCTAACTCTCAGTAGGCTCCTGTCTCTGTCTTGCAAAACAGACAGGCTGAGTAGGTCCTTGTCCCTAGGGCCGCTAAGCTCTTCAGTGCTTCACTGAAGGGGAGGAGTGGGATTGACTTAAGTGTTTAAGTCTGTTCTGCACGCCGCCCGTTGTACCACACCGCCCGTTGTACCACACCGCCCTTTGCACCATGCCTTCATCTGGGTGCCTTTATCCATACATGTAAACTACCCTGGACTGGGCTGATTGGCTCCCTTAGTGACTGTATTAGCCATCTGCCCAGTTTGCTAGCTTGCCTGTATGGTAAGTACACCACGCTGTGTTTTTGTCTGTACCAACTTTTTTCAACTTTAACGTAACCCTTGTGTTGTTTTTTTTGTCGACCATTAACTTCAAAACTGAAAATTAACTTTTTTTTGGGCTCTTTTCCCCCCTATGTTTTTGTCACTTTTTTTGATTCCTTGTCAATAAACCTAATTTTTATGACATTACACCTATCTTTTAGTTAGAAAAATAGCAGTTAGGATCAGCGGATGTTGAGTGGATATCCTGACAAAGTTTATTCAGGATATACTGTTGCAAAACCCATTTAAAAATGTTGTTAAAATGCTTGTAAAATAGAATAAAACACCCAAAATTCAATTAAAGTAATCATATATTTCACCTGCTCTCCATGCATCCATGTTCATTTTGGACAATTTTGTTAAAAGAAACCCGTACTTCTGATTTATTAAACTTTGAAAATGGGTCAAATTCAACCCAAGGACAACACAAGGTTAAACCTTTCCTCACGTCTTTTACTAGTGTCTATGTATAGTTAAGTAATGCTTATTCTGTTTTTTTTGTGATCAAATTTTTTTTATTTTTATATTCATAAAACATAACATTCACAAAGAGTTACAAACAACACACTGGGACATAGGAACGTGTCCCAGAGCCACAAACACACAGAGAGGAAAAATGGGAGGGAGGGAGACAAAACAAAAACACACATAAACAGACACACACAGGCAGACACAAGACAAGGGACCAGGGTGTATTCTATTTTTGATATACTGTGTTGCCTGTTGTACTTGAATAGATGTAGAATTTGCACTGCCAGTCTCTTACACTATGATACCATTGCACCTTTTTTGCATTTTTTCCACACAGCTCCTTAAACATGCTACAATCAAACTTTAATGTAATGGCACACTATTGATATGTTTCTTTGTATTTTTGTAGCATGTGTGTGTGGATGTCATATGTCTGTGTGCCTATGTGTTTGTATGTGGTGTATAAGCTATTGGACACCTTAATTTCCTTCGCCATAAATAAAGTATCTCTATCTCTAGCTATCTCTCTTTTGTACCGTAGCCCTCTTTTCTAAGCCAAGTGCACATCCACACGGTTCCCCACAAACAATTGAAGAAGAGTGTCTAGTTGTCTAAGCACTTTAAGCACTGCTGCATATGTAAGTGTCAGCACTGTGAAGATGATAATTCCTAGGCTTGCTAGCATGGATAAACAGGGGAAAATGGCTCCTACATTATTGGATTCACTTTGCACAACAACTGTCCCCATAAGCCTTAATTTTCCTGAACAGCTTTATTTTTGGCAGGAGTCTCTTCCAACAGCATGGTGAGTAGCTGTGCAGAGGTTTTATGGTGCCGTGCATCACTTTATGGTGTTCAGTTATGACTGTGTCTCAGATGCTTAACTCTCTGTATTTAGTAAATCCATTGTTGGCAGCTGGAGATTTAGCAATAGCATGTTACACACGCTATTAGACCTATTGCCATGAAGTGAAATGTTGGTGTTTACAAGGAAACAGACATTGAAATCAGTTTACCGTTTTACAAATGACTTGGCTTAGAAACTATGTTTTACATTTTTCCCCTTTTCCTACAGCACATTTTTACTCACAAACATTTTTATAGTGTTTAGCTTATGGCATACAATTACTGAATCAGAATCAGAAAAGGATTTATTATTATCCCTTGTATGGTATTCGGGTCAAATTGACCCATTTCAAATGTTTACAAGAAGATAAATGGTGCATATATACATTTTTTATAGCTGAAAATCAATGGGTTTACCTTATTTTCTGTGATACACACGTATTCCTGACTCAATTCCGGATATGACTGCTTACGTTTTTTCCAAGATAAGAATGATCACATAGTGGATTTTTAACCTGAATTCTAACCTGATGACAAAAAACTAATCACAGTTCCATTTTTAATTGAGTGCTAGTAGAGACTGATTGCATTCCCTAAACACATATCTCAATTGTTTGAAATTGAGATAAAGACAATATTTATTAATAGGTTATGAAGTCAAATTTTATTTCAGAATTGTATTTAAAACCCCAAATAAGTCACGGGTCATTTTGACTCGAGGGATCCGAGAGGGTCCTGAAAGTGAAGCCAATACAAGGTTACGTTTTTTACACACACAAGGAATTTGTCTTGGTGTTGTTGGTGCATGTTACACATATATGCAAACAGTATGTATTAACTAAAAAATTTAAATAAGATAGAATAAATAAATTAAGTAAAAAGGAACAGTAGAGCAGAGGAAGAACAGTGGATGTAGAGCCAGAGGTGGGGCCTTGTTAAAAAAATAACAGACTATTTCAATTCCTTTTTTCTTAGTGTGTTAGAAGGAAACATCATGTAGTGTATTAAATATAGTATGCATCTTTTAGCGTTGATTGATGCATAGTGTATCTTCCACAGCACCCGGACATGAGCACTCTCAATCAGAGGGTAAAAAAAACAGAGTAGGGTGAAAATAATATGTGGCTCCATCTGTATGAAAAATAGAGCCCGACCGATAAAGGATTTTTAAGATCGTTACGAATGTTTGGTTATTTAAAAATCTGATATGCCAATTTATCGACCGATATATATATTTTTTAAACATCCTGAAAAACCTAGTTATTTGTAGTTATTTATGAGTACTCACTAAAATAATATAATAATTTGTTTTATTGTCACAACA
>NC_045751.1:2686043-2690513 GCF_008692095.1 Etheostoma spectabile
ACATCAAAATATATTAAAGTTATGATAAAATGTATAAAAACACAAACTTAAGATATGAAATTTAAAGTCCTTTAACAAAACACAAAACCACAAAAACACAAAAACGAATCAGTGTTGCCAAAAGGGACGTTGTAGAGCGTCCACTGGTGGACAGACTGTGCAACGCCAACACTACCAGGGCGTTGTAGAGCGTCCTCTGGTGGACAGATTATACAACACCAATAATAACAGGGACGTTGTAGAGCATCTTCTGGTGGACAAACAATGCAACGCCAAAACTAACAGGGACGTTGTAGAACGTCCTCTGGTGGACTTACTATGCAACACCATCACTAACAGGGACGTTGTAGAGTGTCCTCTGGTGGACAGACTATGCAACGCCAACACTAACAGGTAGGTTGTAGAGCGTCCTCTTGTGGACAAACTATGCAACACCAACACTAACAGGGACGTTGTAGAGCATCCTCTGGTGGACAGACTATGCAACGCCAACACTAACAGGTAGGTTGTAGACCGTCCTCTGGTGGACAGACTATGCAACGGCAACACTAACAGGGACAATGTAGAGCGTCCTCTGGTGGACAGACTATGCAACGCTAACACTAACAGGGACGTTGTAGACCGTCCTCTTGTGGACAGACTATGCAACGCCAGGACTAACAGGGATGTTGTAGAGCGTCCTCTGGTGGACAGACTATGCAACGCCAACACTAACAGGTAGGTTGTAGACCGTCCTCTGGTGGACAGACTATGCAACGCCAACACTAACAGGGACAATGTAGAGCGTCCTCTGGTGGACAGACTATGCAACGCTAACACTAACAGGGACGTTGTAGACCGTCCTCTGGTGGACAGACTATGCAACGCCAGGACTAACAGGGATGTTGTAGAGCGTCTTCTGGTGGAAGGACTATGCAACGCCAACACTAACAGGTAGGTTGTAGACCGTCCTCTGGTGGACAGACTATGCATGCTAACACTAACAGGGACGTTGTAGAGCGTCCTCTGGTGGACAGACTATGCAACACCAACACTCATAACACATGGTTGACAGTCCGTTTTTTATTTCCTCTTTTAAATATTCATTTTTCAGAATAATTTATTGCTCATTATTAATGATTCTGATAAATAAATATAAAAACAAAAAATTGGTCATTATAAGTGCCGATACCTATAGATCGGTATATGCCTAATATGTCAGCCCGCCGATGTATCGGTCGGGCTCTACCGACCTGAGCAACCTCTTTCACATACAAGTAGTCATTAAGTCAACTCTTTATCAAAAAGCATTGATTTGCATTGAAGCTTTAAAGCTTAAATCAACCCATGGTCCAACTTATGGCAACATATTTCATTGATCTGTCCCTGAATAAGCGTTAATGTAATGAAATAGGTTTCAAAGCCTGCTTTTCTGTTCATAAAATATATTTTAATTATGATGTTTATATAATGATGAGTGGGTTGTGTGGGTGTTGACTTTGATTTAGTCAAAGTACTTCACCTTCAAAATTGAGCTCATAATAATTTTGCAGTGTAGAAGAGGCATATGAAAATGATTTTCATTTTTAAAATTCCTGGAAGGGTACTTGATTTCAATTGAAAGTTGTTTTATCTGTTAGAATTAGCATGAAGGAATCTGATCCAGCATGAAGTGGGGAACAAATCATTGTGAGGAAGCACTTATTGTGATAAGTCGACTGGCAATAATAGAATAAAATGTTGCTAATGGGGGTGTTTTAGAAGCATACAATAAGACATGTTTGATTTCTCACAAGCTATTCATTGCCATTCAATTGCTGTCTGATCCGAGCTTTATGAGGTTTTACAACTCTAAATAAGAGTTCCTAACACTGACTGAACGTACTGAATGGAAAAACATTTATTGTTGAGCTTCATGATTTTTGATCACTTTCATAATTTTAATTTGTCTTCAATGACACTATAGCAGGGTCTAACTTGCCCTCATTTCAATGTGTTTGAAAAGCTTTTCTATTTTAATGGATGACAAATCTTTTTATACTGTAACAATGAGGAGTGTGTTATTCAGAAGATAAAAATGAACAGATCCTATTGGCCTGTAGGCCTCTGCATCTCCCGTACTGGTGTAGTATCCATGTTTCTGATAATATGGATACTCTTATTTTGTAGTTTGTGTATATTTTATGTAGGCTAGTCAAGATGGCTGCAGTATATTAAGGTGACGCTTTGAAGCTACTTGGTTTATGCGAGTGTACTGGGAGGCAATGCTCTACCTGGAGAAACCCATTTGCATCGGGGGTGTATGGAAAGCAGTGCCAGGCAGAGATAACGCTGCATCTTTTCAAACGGAGACGGCCAGTTATTTTTCATTGGAGTTCAAGGTGTTTCTCAGACGAGGAAACAAGCTCCAAAATGTGCTTTACCAGGTCTGCGTTCACATGGGCTCATTAGCGGAGCACTGGGTAAGTGATTGGATGATTGCTTGTTATTGTGTGATTGTAATTGGGATTATTAAAGTGATTAATTGGCTATGGGGTGATTGAGAGATTGATGCCGGCTGGCTCCAGCTGGAGATGTGCAGCTGGTGTAGCGTTCAAAGGTCATCAGAAAAAAAAATTCTGTGCATGTTATTTTTCCACCCTATTTTTTTTATTTGGTTTTACAGTCAAAGGAACAGATGGAATGATAGTAGACGTAGTGGAATAAGACGATGGAGCTTCAACGGCCTCCAGAAAATTGATCAGTATGAAAACCAGGCTTCCAGTGAGAAAGGGGACTGCGAACTCGTCTTGGAGGAGGACATCTTGTGAAAAGCATATTTGAGTTTATCATTCCCTGGAGAATGCAGTTTATTCACTTTTTACACCCGCAAACATCTTGGATTGAGCATGTGTGGCATTGTATCTGCCAGACCTAAAAAAACAGTCCCAGCTAACAAGTTTTGATTCCCAGAACGTTCTGGGAACGTTTGTTTTTGATTGCGGGACGTTCCCTGAAGGTTAGTGTTGGTTGTGTTTTGGTGGCATAAAAAAGTTTGCTTTACATTCTGGGAGCGTTAGTTTTTGGTTTCGTCGAACATATTTAGAGAATGTTCCCCTAACGTTGCAACCTTTAGAGAATGTTCCTCTAACATTGCAACCTTTAGAGAACATTCCCCTAACGTTCCTCTAACGTTGCAACCTGTAGAGAACGTTCCCCTAACGTTACCCTAACGTTGCAACCTTTGGAGCACGTTCCCCTAACGTTACTCTAACGTTGCAACCTTTAGAGAACATTTCCCTAACGTTATTCTAAGATTCCCCTAATCTAACCTTTTGAGAACATTCCCCTATATGTTGCAACCTTTAGAAAATGTTCCCCTAACGTTGCCACCTTTGGAGAACGTTCCTCTAACATTATCCTAACGTTGTAACCTTTAGAGAACGTTACCCTAAAGTTATCCTAACGTTTCCATAACGTTGTAACCTTTAGAGAACGTTCCCCTAACATTGTAACCTTTAGAGAACGTTCCCCTAATGCTGCAACCTTTGGAGAACGTTCCCCTAATGTTATCCTAACAGTCCCATAATGTTCCCCTAACATTGTAACCTTTAGAGAACATTCTCCTCTTTTTTACCTTCCCCTAACCTTAAAAACTTTAACAACCATGATACCAAGTTCATTATTACTTTAAACTGTCTGTGCATGAGCAGGAATGAATCATTATATATTAGCAGGAATTAATAACAGGCAAACTTGATGGAATTTAAAACTTTAATATACAAAATAAAAAACTACAAAAATACATATACAATGGTCAGAACCAGTTTTATTGGCAATATAGACACAATAGTGCAAATGTATTTTGCAAGATGCATATTGGAATGATAAAGTACCGTATTTTGAAACACGTCACACTACTGGACTATAGTTGCATTTAATTAGAAATGTATTTCACAAAATCCAAGACCAGACATTTAGCACCCAGAACAACAGGCTGAACACGGTAGGGGTTCGGTGTGTTAACGGTACGTGTTTGACATGTTAAGTCATCCAATCTCAGTTATCAGTCATACTACATGCTTTATTTGGCAGTTCTTATACTCGTTGCCTTGTCAAGAAGCACCGAATCTTTTGAGAGAGAGCGGCATTGGATTTGGCGTAAATGTTGCAGCCACGGGCGCACAGACAGAATGGAATATAACATAGGGTCTCCTTGCCAGCCTCGGGCGAGAAATAGCCTCATGTAGGTAGAGAAGCTTTGGTTTTAAGCATGCTATCTCGTGGTTGCTGCTAGGGGGAGCCCGAGTATACGGCGAGAGCGGCAATCCACATCCGATTTTCTCAGTCCTCACCTTTCACTGGCTCTCCAAACCCTCGGTCTCCATACAGAATTACTCCCAGCCAGTGCGCGCAATTGGGTTGTCATAGTCGCAGAGAGCTCAGTGTTTTGGACCCAAACAACTTAGAATTTTTTTTTTCCCCCACTGGGAAGGTTTTCTCACAAGACCC
>NC_045751.1:2690523-2697069 GCF_008692095.1 Etheostoma spectabile
TCTTTCGCCTCTCCATAAATTCTTCTGGATACGCTTGTTGTGTGTGTTTGTGTGCGTCTGCTGGCGTTTTCGCCTTTTCAGCTTCATGGGACGTGATGTAGCCCCCGCACAGAAGGACGGTTTGTGCCATAAAGGGATGTAAGGGATAGTACCGTGGATACAACACGAGGACGCTGCTGTTTCTCCTGCGACATCACCAGCACTCGGATTCTGGACGCACCGCAGGTTCGACCGAGGATATTGAACGGAGCGACCGGAGCCAACTATTTGGATTCGCTGTTCTCTCTCCTCGACCCCTTCATCAAGTCCGTTCCTCAGCCACGGCGCGTATAAGGACGGTACCCAAACGCCCGAAAGACAGTTGAGAGAGAGAAATGATCACGAATACTTTGAATGGAAGGACATGAGCTATCCCTCCTTATTACCAGGCGTTTCTAAATCAGCGGTAAGTGTGACTTTCCGCCACACAATGCACGTCTGTGTATGTGTGCGCACATCCACAATAATCTGCAGATTCAGCTCAGATAATAATGCCCATGAACGCATCCCTGCAGCAGTGTTGATGGGCTCTACTCTGTAATGTCAGTCTTTGCATGCTCTCCACTCATAATTACTTTAACTGGGCTATCGATGCGTTCAGGTGTAATCAGCGCCGATCAACGCGCAACACATTGATATGCCAATATGCACGTTTCAATTTCCTGTTGGACTCATTAACCCGTTCTGTTAGAGACTTGGATTATGAGCTAATGTACCCTGTTGAGTAGTGAAATGTCCTTTTTTTGTATTCACATCGTGCTTGAAACAATGTGCTCAGGTTTAAAAATGGCTTTGAATTGTGCACAGTATATGCATTTATTTTCAACTTTAAATTGAATATGTACATGGACTGAAGCTAAGACAGTAGCTGACTGTAAAGCATAAAGTGTCTTTCAAAGGTGCTAGAATCAAGACATGTACCAATGTAGGCCTGTGTTTTCTGTTGCAGTTTGTTAAGACATGTACAGGAGGGTGAGAATAGATGCAGCTGTGTGAGCACCTGCATTTTTCATTCTAGTTTGACTATATGTTAGGAATAAAATATGCAAGTGCTGTGTAGAATTTACACACCAAATGGTATTTAATGCACATGTATGAACAGAGGGACTAGTGAGTGGGTGTCACTGCTGTCCCGTGACTGAGAGAAGTGCAGGGTTGAGGGGCCACAGTATCTCATGCTTTGATGTGAGGACAGCACACTGTCTTTTAACATCAGAATCAAAGTGGAAAAGGTACCTAAAGCCTATCACTTTGAATCGGATCAGCAGTTTGGAATATGCTTCAGTCTTTGTTGAATTTTATCCGAATGAAAATAGCAGCTGGGAACTTGGACTGGCATCTGCCATGCCTAGGTCTTAGAACACGGCTTTGGCTTCTTGGGATTCAGATGTGTGACTAACTTCCATTATGTATTTCCCCGTTTTCACATTATCATTCATTATTGTCCTCATTTGACAATTACATGCATTAGACTGCAGCCCCGTCGGTCATATCATCTGCTTTTGTGGAAGTGCCCTCAAGCAGATGACACACACACACACACACACACAAGTACACACATCACCACCAGGAAAAAAACCTTGACTTTCTCCACCAGGGGAAACTCAAAGAGGCATTTGATGCTTTCTGACTAAACTGCACTTTGTTTTCACTGTGTCTCATCCACTTTGATTTAGCTAAATGCTGCTCCTTGTGGAATATAATCTAGGTTATATTTAATATAACAGCAGTTGAACTTAGCATCCGGTGTGATACCTGATGGGACTGTACTGTATAAAAAAAATAGAATAATTGTTCCCTTGCCTTATTATGTTGCAGTCAATTCAGGGAGACAGTGTGAGACTCTCTGCTACGCATTGATTGAATTGGTTATCTCGGGTAAAGAAACACATTAAGATAGTGATATGTGGTAGAAATAAAAATGGCAGGGTACACATTGATTTACTGTATTTTAGTGTTTTTACCATGCCGACTTACACCAGTCAATGCTATTAATTATTTCTCTCAGCACTTGAAACAGAAATTCACAAAAAATGGTTAGATGTCTTACCCTTAGAAAACGCTTTACTGCGTTAGAGGCCTCATCAGTGTTATTCAGCACTTCCTTTGTCTGCATAGTGACTCATTCTGTGATATTCTGAGATCTAAATAAATGTTACAGTCTAAATCCAACACTTTATGCTGTATTTAATCCGGTTGTATTGTACTACACTAACATTGGTAATGTGTTGCCCTCATTGGGATGCAAGCTTTTTTTCTTAATTTGGTCATTTGTATTGTTCCTCCGAAGTGATCCCACTCTCTGTGAGTGTACTTTTTCCAGCTAGTGAATTTCTTTCCATCGCCAGTTGTCATTGCGATATGAATGAAGACATTGTGCTCTTCAATTACTTCATTTTGCTTAGTGTGATGTGGGCTACAGCTTCATGCCTCATAGTATGTACAGCGAGGGCTTTTACTGCAGTATCAGTTTGGATAACCATTCTTCACAGTATAATTTAAAAGCACGTTTCCTAGGTCAACATCTCTTATACTACAAATTTAAGGTAGATGCGATAAATTGGAGTATTTATTTTTTTAGATGAACGTTCTTTTAGAAAAGCAGAATCGCTGAGTGAATGAATGCCTTTTCACGTCTTTATCTAAGTGCTTCATCTCTTTTATTCTGGCATGTCACTGGTTGTACATTGAATATAAAGCTCTATGCATTTTCAGATGTAAGATTCATATCGGCTCTCACTGAATGTACACTCGTCTGTTGGGATCGAAGGCTGTGGATCGGTTGTGATTTACTTTTCATATTTCCATGGACATTAGCACTAATGAGGGAAATTATTTATGGGTGTTTTTTTTTCAAAATTATTTATCAGAGTCAGAGTCAGTAGAGGTACAGATTGCAAAAGCTTTAAACCCAACCCCTTTTATGGCAGTGAGGAATTACAGTTAGGTTGGTGCAATTGATTACAATTCTAGCAAAGTTGATGGTCTTCATGGCTGCCAATCACTTACAGTAATGTAAGGTCCCTCCTCCTCCCATTCACTTCAATAGAAGCCAGTAAAATGGCAATTTCCTGTAGAGCTTGAATGTTGACTTGATTAATCAATTAGGCCTTCTACAGAAAATTACTTGAGGTTTTACTATTTTCTGACATTTAAAAACCAAATGAATGAATTGCCATGAAAATAATAAAATAAATCCGTAGTTACAGCCCTAGCTTCCTGTGTTGGGTGTGATGTCATGGCTGTATTTTGCAGAGTCGTAGATCAGATTCCTCCCTTGTTGAACTTGAACTGGCATATTCATACTGTGGGCCAATAGAAACACTGATGCATGTGTGGAACTAATCTAAAAATGTGCCATTAACTTATTTTGTAAAATATTACACCACCAGACTACAAACTGCAGTATCATTCTAATATTCTTTTAACAGTCTACTTGGTAGTTATTAATTACCCACATTGGAACTTTTTTTGCGCTTTGTGGGGCATTGTTGTTAACTTAAATTAAGGCTGTGGTTTCCAGCATTCATAGATCTTTTACATGGACATCTTACTGTTAAATGGATAGCTTAGATCTTTTGAAGTGGGGTTGTGTAGGGTACTTATCCATAGTTAGTGTATTACCTACAGTAGACAGGGGTTGGTGAGCCCCCGCTTTTGAGTATGGGCAAGAAAGCCAAGCTAGGTACTGCTGTGGAGGGGGGCATCAGCAAAACCTATTATAGCCACCTCCAAAAAATCAATATTAATGTTAGTGTCATTTCACCTTGCAAAACATGGGAGTTCCTCATCTAATACCACTTCCATTGTTTTGTTTCTTTTTGTTTTTTGTGGCTTTTAAATCTCAACCAACCCTTTTGACCCTCGTGCTGTCTTCCCGCCGACCTGGACATTTTAGGTTTTTCTCAGTCAAAATTTAAAATAAAAAAACTTTTTATCAAGGTTATTGTCGTCTTTTTCGACCCTTTTGTGTCTTTTCCCCAAAGATTTTGTTTGTTTGTTTGTCAACTTTTTTTGAGCCTTTGGAAACTTTTGTGGCTTTTTCCCCAAAGCTTTTTTTTTTTACATTTGTCACTTGTTTTGATATTTTTGTTACTTTTTTCGACATCTTTTCACATTTTTGTCACTTTGTTTGACATTTGTTCACATTTGAGTCACTTTTATTGACTTTTTTTTTTTTTTTACATATTGTTATTTTACAAGGTTTTTTCTCCAAATGCTCACAAAATTGTCAAAAAAAACTCAAATTATGAAATTAGTGAACTTATTATTTATTTAACTTGTAGTAGCGTTGTTTGGAACCATCCACGTTACTCTTTTGGAAAATATGTTTGAAACACCCCCCCCCCCCCAATTTTTGATATAGAAACATTTTGGAAAGGGGTCAAATTTGAGCCAAAGACAACAGGAGGGTTAAAACACCAAAGTCACACAATACCGCCAATCGAAGCGTCAGTAAACCATCAACCATGTATGTTCTTCAAGTTAAAATGACTGATTTTGTCATAGGAGTCTGGTGGCTTTGAAGAGAGCAGAGATAATAGCTTCAGTTCCCCGTTGGACACGGCTGTTTGACGCCAAGGTGAAGTGGTGAAAATATTCTAAATATAACGTACACTTGTGTACCCTTGTGTTGTCCTTTGTGTCACAGGGACTTATTTGGTTTATTTAACGCGTTCAAGTGCAAGATGGGTCTCGGGACCCTGAAGGGCGAGGCCCCTGCCAGTTCATGTGAAATCACATAGTATGCGAGGGTCACCGGGGGCCCTGAAGCTCAATGCCAGGCCAATGCAAAAAGTTAAAAACTGAACGGGTCCAAAGGGACGCAAAGGAAAACACAAGAGCTAAACTGATATTCATTTTTTACGTGGCTGAAATACATTTTGCTGCCCCCCCGTCCACTGTAGCACATTGCTTAGCTTTCATGCCGGTACTCGTGTCTGCTTCTCCTAACTGGAAGCATGCTGACTACCGCTATACACTAACTATGGATACGTCCCTCATACAAACCCACTTAAAAAAAAAAAGAAAAATCCCCTTTGATCTGCCTGCATGTGACATGACCATTTTCAAAGATTGGATTTTTTTTTTTTGACTTGTCATATGCGGCGCTGCATGAGATCCTGACGAGTTAGAAAGTAAGGACAACAGAAGAAGAAGATTCAGAAATCTCACACAGGCGGACAAAAATGATGGTTTTTAAAACATATTTTGCCTTCAAATGATTGTTTATCCCTGTGGCTGGATGCTATCATGTTAAGCATCACAGAAACCTCTTCAGAGAAGGGAGATGGTGCTTTGGCAGATTTTGTTCCCAGTGATTTTGAAATGTAGGTGGCTCCGTACCTCTGCTGTAATCCCATAGACAGCGAATAGTCCTGCTGATTAACAACCTACAGTACTAGCTTAAATGCTCTTACAGAATTTGTATATTCATCTTTTTTTAAATATAATACCCTTGTTTTTGTTTTTTTTTAAGTAGCAAGTGCAGATTTCTCATGCTGTTGGGATGGAGACAGGTCGGTCTGATGGGGTCCGTTCTCTGGCAGGAATGTCACAGAAGAAGAAAAGCTGAAAATAAAAAAACAAAACACAAGGCCAAGGAAACGTCCTCAAAGTCTACGCCTCTTAACACTTTAGCTGTCCTGTCTCATGAAGAGTTTGGACACAAAGGGTTTGACACAAGCTTTCCAATCCCCTCCAGGAAATAGTTACAGTTAACATAGAGACTTAAGATTGTGCTTGATGAAAAGAACAGACAATTAGTTGCTTGTCTCTATATAGTTCTGTGATTAGTGGCCCTCATGGTTGGGAGTCTTTTAAGCTTAAAGGTCAAAGAAAACAGTATAACACACACAAGTGCTTTTAAAACAGCCTATTTCACTAGGTACAGCACACATTTTATTATGTCATTGGTTAGGTTACACAGCCAACAGGTTAGTGTTTATCACACCCCTGCAACTAACACTGGAAGATAAGAGGGTCTTTAAAGATCTATGAAATAGAAAGTACAAATGCACCCTGATTTGGAACAAAAATCCCTGTGTGAGGCCGCTACATCTATCTGTCGAGAGAAAGAGAAAAATCAACACTGTAATTTACCAGCACGGTGATGGGGATTATCAAATTAATTCCAGGCCTTTACTCTGTGGCTGCTTTACAACCCCAGCAGTGGTAAGGATGAGCGAGCAAGGGTGTGTGGTGCATTGATGAGCCTCTTTAAATAACTAACAGATTTACAGGTGCATTTATACCACACCTGTGAATCTGGGGTGTTGAGAGGAGTGTGAGGTCATTGAACCGTTTCCCTGGCTACACCTCTTTGACTTGGGCAAGGATGTTAGGTTGTGTTTAAGGCTGCAACTAGGCCTGCGCAATTATAAAATCTCGATTGAACCTGTAAACGATTTAATTATTAACCCTCATATTGTCCTCGGGTCAAATTGACCTGTTGTCCTATAGCAGTGTTCTTTGTAATTACCCAAAATAACATGATTGATTCCACAC
>NC_045751.1:2697079-2705189 GCF_008692095.1 Etheostoma spectabile
GGCAAGTACAAATCTCTACTTTCATTAATTTTGGGTTGTCGTATTCCATTTTATAGCGTTTGAAAAAAACAAATTGAAGTGGTTTTGAAATAGTATTGAGTAAAAGTTGACATATTCCAGTCTGTGATTATCCATCAACATCCATTCCTTTAATTTTAGTCTAAATAATTCCTAAATTTCTGTTTTTCTAACTCAAACATTAGGTATAATTTCCTATAAATGAGGTTTATTGACCATAAACTCCAACAAAAACTGGAAAACTAAAGGTAATAAGTTAGTGTTATGCAGTGATGAAAATGTCAAAGAAAGTGACAAACATGGGGAAAAAAGGCCAAAAACGTAAGAAAAAAGTTAAATACATCAACAAAAAGCGTCAAAAAAATTGTTGATTTTCAAATTTTAAGGCAAGACAACACAAGGGTTAAATATTTCACGTCATTACTCAGAGACAGTCTAAAGTAAATCCTTCATTTCTTCACACAAGAAACTTTAGCAATATCTGATCAAGTATATAGACCATTTTAGTGGCGTTGCTGGGCAACGGATTGGGTCCATGTTTACTTTCCGTCAGCTGATGTCTTTTTCAGTGTCATAGGTTTTAATGGACATTATTACAAAATGCAAAGAAAACAAATGGAAGGTATGTTTCTTGATTTTGTTCATGTTGAATAAACTGTAATTATGCGTTAAATCAGCTAAAGAAACAACACATTCAGCCTGGATTGTGTTTAGAAATGTAACTCACAACTCATTTTAATCTTTGCATTGATTTTTAATAAAGGCCTGCAGGGCTGGTACATTGTCCAGCTCAAGTGTAGGCGTTACATGAACCAGAGAAAGTGTGCTTTGATAAATTCTTATGCTTTAGACAGAAGTTTTTATTATCTGCAAGCAACCCCTCCACCTTTAATTTGACACAAAGTTAGCCCCAACACTTAGCAGGCACATTTCAACACTCGTCAACTCTTCTGAAGGCAGAGTTACACAGAGTGCATTCCAAGGGGCCGGTAGCACAAAGCATTAACTTATAGCTTATTCAGATATGCACTTGTTTTGTAAATTGAAATGGACATGCCATCTTTGTATTGCAGCATTGATTCTTATAGGAATGTTGCTACACTACAGTTTGTCTGACCAGTGAACAGTACTGTGATCAAATCACTTGCCCCTTACTTGATTAAATCAGCAATGACGTTCTTAGCAAGTGTATCTGTATTCCCCAAAAAAGCAGCTTGTTGTGCAGTATTGTTAACCCTATCCCCACTAAGGCTGAACTGGTCCAACGAAATTTAATGCCTACGGGTGAAAAGGCTACATTCTCGGCAGGAGTGCAGATATGGACGCCAAAAATGTCAACTTAGCATTTAAAGCAATCCAAGCCATTCTTACGACCCAGTTGGTCGTGGTAAAATGTACCCAAAAGCTATCAAACTGACAAAGCCTGACGGAGCCACAGTACATCAACCTCTTTACTACTCTGTAAAATTTGATACATTTGTCTGTGTGCATTTTACAGTATGAAGAAAAGTTTTTTGCAACAATATTGATTGCTTTCCTTTTGTTCTGAGTGTTTTTTTTTTTTTGCCTCGTGAACTTTGGACCAGTGAAGAGGATTCTAACAAAGACGCAATGCTTCTCTGAGACTGAAGCTCTAAAAGAAGTTAATTTATGGCCTGTTTGGGAGGCAGGTTTGGGCTTGAATACATAATAAGGTAGTGCACCTGCAGCCGCATACAAATGAATGGAAATGACGGTTAGTATTTACACCTCCCTAAACCATTGGGACCTCCTGATCGGACCACTAATTGGCCAGCAAAGAGAAATGAAGCTTCCTTGTTCTCAAGATGCTGTTTCTGCAAAAAAAAAAATCAGGTGCAGATTTGCGCATAGCAGCTTTGCACCCACTATCATACACCAGTTATCAAAAAAGTGCACCTTCAACTTATAATAAAGCAGTACAAAAGAGAACTATGGCAAAGGGGTTATGCACAATGATCACTTAACTTGACTTTAATTCACTTAAATTCATATTTTATGTTGTTTTGAAGGTAGATTAGCTAATTGTATTGATACAGAATGTACCTTTCTGGATCTGTCAAAACAATTTTCCGTTGGACGAATGTATGGACAAAAACTGTATGAAGTACTGTAGCTCCTCAGCGTTGTCAAATTATAAGATAATGGGCCCCCCAGCCCTCCCTCATGGGACTAAGACCCCCAGACTGAAGGAGACACAGAGCGACTACAGACAACAAACCTTGTCATATCCTCGGGGTCAAATTGTCTCTTTGTCGTTGTTATGCATCTCTTTCTTGTCGCTTTGTCTCTTCATATTCAGTTTCTGTTTTTGTAATCAGTGTGTATCTCTTTGTAGGCAATTTGTGCCTATTTGTAGTCATTTAGTGTCTTTTTATTTCTCTCTGTTGTCATTTTGTGTCAATTTGTAGTCGTTTTACATCTCTCTGTAGTCATTTTGCATTCCCATTTCACCCAGTAATCCATGCATGCTCTTCAGTAGTTTTACATCTTCGAAACATGCCGGCACACTGAAGAACATCAAGTTTAATATCGTTACTGTTGTGTTTGGATAAAAATTCCATTACAACATTTTTTTTTTTTCATTCTGCCATACTTTCAGCCTTCCACTTCAAAAGAGCTTGTAATGGAACACAAAGCATGAATGCCTTGCAGAAATGATGATTCCAATATCCTGCTGAACCTTTTAATCTTAAAATACCATTTCTCCATTTATACCTAAAAAAATGTACAGAGGGTAGAATCCTTTTTGCAGGCAGATAATTAAATTATTTTCATACAGGTGGGTGGCTCCACAATACAGGGTTCATGCTTCTATCATGTGGGGTCATTTACTTTTTTTTTTCTGAAGAAGGCATATTTGTCATGCACTGTACCGGGGTGTATTGGTTGAGTTGATCAGTCTGATTTCACTTGTGAAACATGTGAATGTATTGCGGCATTTTCAGCATCTCCCTCTGTGCTTGTGACTTAACCCAAATTGATTTTCCTAATCGATAACATAGGATTGGATTTTAGGAGTGTGGGAGTGGGGGTTGGGATCTGGCGGGGCTGACTCTCCGCAAGAGTAGTCGCTTGTTTGTTCCCTGCTTCATGAGCTTCTGCTCCCGGGAAACAGTGCATTTTAAATCTGGGCGCTTTTCTACACTTGCTATCCTGCTTCATCTCAGGTTGGTACAGTGACAGCAGAAATGTGTATCCATTGGCAAATATAAACTTCCCTGCCAACCCTTTGTCACCTCTGGAATGGAGATGACTGAGTTGATGCACCGCCCCAGTGGAGCAAAACCGTTTAAATGACAACACATTTTTGTCTCACCTTGAACTTAATTGACTGCTTGAAAGCTGGCGTTTAAAAAGTGCTGACAGAATGACTTCTCTTGTTGTTTAGAAACGGTAGCTATTGACGCAGCCTGTTCTGTGTGGTTTTCATACTGTTGTCACACCTGCATGCATCTGTATATACCACACTCATAAGTAAGTATGGATGGTGTCTTCATAAGGCATTATGGATGGTTCATGTGAGACGTATTACTCCTCCTAATGGGCTTAATGTCTGTATGCATTAGCATGCATTGCATTTCTGCAGGGAGGAGTAGTGGCAAATGGGCTCCTTACTATTCAGTGGTGAAATAAAATACCTGGATTGTTATTTCTTGCAGTTTGGCTTTGGAAAAGGAAACAGCTACTGTTCCCATTTCAGCCTTTTAGTTAGAAAAAGCAGGCGTTAACAAGGCACCTGATGACAAGTAGCTTGATGACCCAGGTTTCCACCAGTGTCCCTGTCAGTCATGACAGCTGGAGGACCGGGTAGCAGTTACGCTGTCACTGGAAAAGACCGGCTCCACCCGCTCCTTGCCATCCGCTAGTACATTGGTCTTGCCTGTGATGCTGAGCCGCCACGGCACAGTGGTGGCAACCGTGGGATTCCTTAGAGGGGAGCCACAAGACTGTAATCAGTCATTATGTCAGAAGCGAGCCCCATGAGCCCCGCTCTAGCTCATTCAGCCAAATAATAAGCAGCAGATAACGGCGCTGGTGTGAAGGCAGGAACAAAGCCCCCCCCCCCTCCTTGGGCGAGGAGCTAGAAAAACGGGGGGCCTTTTCCTCTCGTCTGCCTACGCGTGGACGTCACCTTGGTTCAAGGACTGGATCGAGCTTTTCATACAGCGGGCTGTACATGTTGGCTGTTGTTTGAAGACCTCCCTCCGGTTAATGGCAAACACACATTGAGGTTCCGACAGGGAGTGTGTATTTTTTGTCTAATGATTGCAAACAGAAACATGCTTTAGAGCTAAAGGCCAAATGGCTGCTTGATGGTGTTCCTTAATCGAACGGAGATGTCTTAATGTGTATGCGTTTTAAAATGGACATCTTTTTTGGATGCCTATAATACTTAGACTACGTATTACATTGTTTGTTTTTAGTTCCTATTTTCTAATGTTTCTTAATGTCACGCATTGAAAGCGTCTCTAAGTTGTAATAAAGGTTAATGGACTATGTAAATACCAGGGATGGATACAAGTCCACTACTTTATTGTTCTATTTCTATGTTGTATTACTATATTGGAATGTTTTTGGAATGCAATTTTTAGTCACAGATGGATCTAAATTAGCTTTTTTTTCAGCATTTGTCAAGATAGTCTTTCAGTTTTTACTCATTTAAATGCCACCACAGGACGGCTGACTATGTGATATTGAATATAAGAAACACCCCTCCCCTTTTTTAAGATTCAATTCCTTTCCCCTCCACCCTCATCTTTCCATAACAAGGGTCACAGTCCCCCCATTGACCCGCCATAGCGTTCCTCAGCATGCTAGTATTGACTGGTTCGGCTGGGTGAGCGGTGCCATATAACATCCATACATCATTATTGAAACCGAATGACAGATAGTGGGAGTTGAGATGTCAGATAGTTCTCTCCAGGCAACTGACAGACACTCCCTTCCTTTTCTCCACAGGATTCTGCATTGATAGTCCTGTGCTTCTGCACCTTGCTATACTTGATATGCTCATGAAATACATTTTCTGTGGATGATGCAGGAATAACTCTGCTTCCTATGTTTGTTTAGGGTCCTCAAGCAGCTCAGAACATACATTCACAGATATATGAATGTTATTTGTTCATCGACTACCACGTTTGGTTCACTACCGTACGCATGCAAATATTGATAGCTGATTAATCTCATTAAAATGTTAAGCTTTTATAATCTTCCCATGGAGCCCTTTTACTCTCTCATACATAATAAATGCAGCTAAAAGTCAGGCTGACATAGAGCAATTGCTTAACACAGTAGCATGCTACTTCCACATGGACAATAAGACCCTGCTGCATACCACCAAACAATGAGCTCACCCAGGTTAGTCTAGGTCCACCCTTTATGGAATTTCTGCCCATAATGATTAATAAGGTAGGTGTAGTTATTGCCTTAGAAGTCATCAGTGGAATGCTGCAGTTAAGCAGTCATCTGTAATCCAGTTCCATTACACCTGCCTGCGCGTTCTCTTAATGCATTCTTCTGTCTTTTTCATTTCATTCTGTGTGCTATACAGTCTCTCCTAATGAACAGCTCATTATTGATTGGTTTAGGCAACAAAGATTGCTTTGTTGCACTATTTCCAATCAGTTTGGTCTCTCCCAATGAGGTGTCGAAAGCAGTAGAATGTCACTTTGTTTGGCGGCTCCAGACCAAAAGTCCATTTAGCAGGGTTTCTGTTGTCACTGGTGTAAGGTCCGGCTCCTGTAATGTTGTTTGTGTTTTTGGTCAGTAGTAAGCCTCCCTCGGCCAGCTTTGTGTCAAACGCAGCAGGAGAGGTCTTTACAATCGCAGCAGAGTACAAATAATCGGTCCAGCGGTTTGGATGCAGCCATGACACGCAGGTAATTTGCTAATTTCTGTCTCTCAGCTGGTGTTATCATTGCAGGAAGCTGCGTTTTTGGAAAGAGTGGGTAAAAAATGCTTTTTACCAAAGCAACACAATTAAATGGGACGGCCAACTTGCACTAAGAGGGTTTGAGTTTTTGTGCCAAATGCTGTGGTCCCAATTTCCCAGTATGTGATCAAATTGTGATTGTTCAATAATTACACATGACCCCCTGAAATCTCTAAGTTTCTTCATCACATTCCTCTTTGGGGTGGTTATTTCCTGCTGTACACTATCACTGCAAACAAGGTCCACATGCTCATCCAGTGAATTGCCACAGGGTAGCCCGACCTTCCATCCAATCAAAATCAGTCCTGCTTACGTGATGTCATAGCAGTCCCAAGAGAAACCTTTTCCCCCTCAGTTTAGCCGTCATGACTTTGAGCAGGCCATCTCCAGCTCATGGGGAAATTTGGATGAAAAAGTCTGTCGAAGCCACTTTTAATTATACCGGCAGCGCAGGATGAAACCGAGCAGGAATGAAGTGCTTTTCGTGGATCGATTTTTCTCTGCATCTGTAGACGCACAGGAGAGAGGGAGAGACAATTGTAACCTCCATTGCTGCACTGCAGGGAAACAAAGGGGGGGAGGGGGGGTCCATGCATGGCCCTTTTTCTGCTTTCTTTTTAATACAATGAAAGCATGTACATCAAACCATCCTTCTCATCTAATTAGGAAATTCCATTGAATTGGACAGGAACTCAGGCAGGTCTGGAAAGAGGCCACACAAGCACTTTACCTTGATAGAGTTTTAATGGTTTCTCCGATCTGTTTAGACATCTGACAAACTTTGGCCAACATTTGTTGTGTTTTTAAAAAAATATTTTACTTGATCGCAGGTGTGGTATGACTTTTGGATGGATCCTTTACCCTCTTTCTATAGCTTTCTTCTAAAGATTTATGCCCAATTCAGGTGCTGTTTCCAGGGACCCTAAACCTTTATTTTGGCAGAATGTCACCCCACCTTGGTATCGGGAGAGTGACTGTCACCTTGATTGACTTTAGGTCCCTGCAGGGTCCCTGCAGGATTCCTGCCCAACTCGTCTGCCGCAGATGACTGCAATATAGAAAGATCCTACTTTGGAAAAAGATTACAGCCTGGTTTTCGTTTGCTTGTTTTCACATGACGCTTCCTCCTATTTTCTTGAGAACTTCCCCTGTAACACCAGCAGATGTGACAATATGCCATGATTAAGAAACCCCACTCCGGCAGCCATCTGTCACCTTAAGTCTGTTATGCACCAGCAGTTTGTTTTGATACCCATTACCCATATACAATTTTAATGGAATGCAAAATATGCTGAACCAATCTCACAACCTCCAAACCTCATTCTTAAATCTGATTCCCGACCTTTACGTGACCCACGTAACAGAAACCAGAAAGTATACTGACTGTCACCATATATAGTTACTGAGACTTGTGGAAAGGTTTGCCATTTGGTGCCCCAATATACTGTTACCGCCACTGGATGGCTGAAATGAATTATTATGCCCAGTTAAAATGAAATTTGACTCCCCCGACCTGATTCCATAATGACCTACCGCCATTTTACCAAGTCAACTGACAATTAGAAAATCAGTGCATACTGATAAGGGACAACTTTTTCTAAAAAATTCAAAAATACGTTTTCATTTTTACTTTCTACATTTACAATATGGATAAGATTTGGGTAAGATTGTGCTTATGGCTAACAAATTGTATATTAAGATATACACTTTAACCCTTGTGTTGTCTTCCTGCCAACCATGCAACTTTTTGTTTTTCTGGGTCAAAATTGTGGTCGTCTTTTGACACTTTTGTCGCTTTTGTGTTTTGACACTTTTTCCAATGTTTTTGTCAATTTTTTCTAGGCTTTTGACGCTTTTTTTTTTTACTTTCTTTTATACATTTTTTTTTGTCAACTGCTCTAAAGTTGAATAAAACATCCAAATTTTAAGAAAGTAATGAACTGATGAATTGTTTCACTTGTAAAAAAAATTCTTTGGAACTGTCCACGTTATTTTGTTTGCGAGAATTTGATTGAAAGAAACCCACATTTCTGATATAGTTTTTTAAAATGGGTCAAATTGACCCGAGGACAACAGGAGGGTTATGGGAAATGATACCTAATGTTTGAGTTAGAAAAGCAGAAATTAGGAATTATTTAG
>NC_045751.1:2705201-2707067 GCF_008692095.1 Etheostoma spectabile
GGAATGTATGTTGATGGATAATCACAGACTGGAATATGTCAACTTTTACTCAACACTAATTCAAAACTACTTCAATTTTTTTTCATATGCTATAAAATTGAATAAGACACCTCAAAATTAATGAAAGTAGAGCTTTGTACTTGCCAAAAAGCGTTATGTGGAATCAATCATGTTATTTTGGGTAGTTAAAAAGAACATCAATATAGGAAAATGGGTCAATTTGACTTGAGGACAACATGAGGGTTAATTGATGAAAAGTCAATTGCATTTCAGCGACTGATGTTGAACTCCACCTTGCTACATAAAGGGTACACTACTTCCTGTAGTTGACTGAATGTTGGCATTGGTGTTAATTGTGAGGTGAATAATGGGCTAACCTGGACATTATTCCTGGGATACTGCACTCAATTAGACAGTTGTGGCAATGACCCTGCTCTTGTTGTACAAGCTGCTAGCTGCTTCAAAGATTTGGGTTTCCATTAGTATGCACTCGCACTTTCAGTTGAGCTTTGAGCACTGGTAACCACAACACACTGCTGCTCACCATTATGATTGGTTCTGGTTTCTTCTTCCACCACCTCCCTGTTTTTTTTTCCCGCTGTTCAGTCCCTCCAGGATTCCACAGACTTTTTTTTAGGTTTTTCTGGCCCAAAATGACAGATATTGCGGGAGCTTTTGTTAAAAATTGCGATAAAAGTTGCAATGTCTTTTGTATGTTTGTTGCAATGAAGTTGTCGGAGAAAGAGAAAGTTGCAAAAACAAATGTGCAATCTTTACTACTCTTACCGCTGCTTTACTGGTTGGCAGAACGGTCTGACAGGTTTTGCACGGTCTTTTGCTGTACGTTTTGTTGGTAAATGTGAGACGTGTGTAAATGTGCGTCTCGTTAAACTATGAAATGAATATGGCCACGTATATGTGACGTCAACCCGTTGTCACTACCGCTTGGCTCTCAGAGTCACATACTGATACAGAGTCTGGCACCTGGGACTGCTGTGACTGGTTGAAGTCCTGGAAAACTCCGGCTATTGGTCAAATTTGCAAAAAAGTTGCAGTGATTGGTCAAAATTAGTAGAATTTGTGTGAAGTGGCGCGATCGCGACATCGCAAAATCCTGGAGGGACTGCCTGTTGCACAGGAGTTCTCATGCTTTCCTTGCGTAGCAGTCCCCTGTTCAGATGACTAAATTTGACATTTCTGGTTACAGTCTGACGTTGGAGGTGGGATTTGGGGGGGGCTTTAGGGGCACTTTCAGAGATGAAGTGTAAAGGTTATCCATACCTTTTTTTTCTTTACTGCCAGCAAATCCACATACAGTAGAACATCAGAGCTTTTCATTTCCCTCTTTCTATGCAGTAGATCTTGTAATTCTAAGCATGAACACCTTTTTGTCCTCAGTGTGCGGCCACACATGAGCAAGGCTAGCTACTGTTTCTCTTCCCATCCATTCAGTTTCAGTCACAATTGCTCATTGCAGGTGACCTGATGAGAACATAGCCCTTATCTCTCGCTGTGCCCAAGAAGATTTGAAGCCCTTTTCCTCAGCTCATATTTTAACATTAAAGCAGTCGATTGCCACATGCTATCACATCAGCCACTAGCATGGAATAATGCAGTGCAGGCTTTCAATGATAGAAAGATGCCTATCATTCTTTGCTGAGCTTTTACTGTCCTCAGGGCTACGTGTTTAATATGACTCTACAAATGTGATTTAGTGGGCAGATAGCCTTGGGACTCAGAGGTCGCTGCAGCAGAGAGACCTCTGGTATGTAGTATATGGCAACAACTAATGTAGGTTAAGGTTATCTTACAGATGTTGTGGAACTGGATATTGTGTGTGTGTGTGTGTGTGTGTGTGTGGGGGGG
>NC_045751.1:2707077-2707747 GCF_008692095.1 Etheostoma spectabile
GGGGGGGGGGGTGTATGGGGCCTTTTGAGGCTTTTTGCTTTACTATCAAGGGCAACAACACAGACCACAAAACATTTAGAATGTTTTCAGCTTATTTGACAATTTTCAGCAGTTTATTTTTTCTGTGCTAATGTGTTGCTTTTTCCTTTTAGGAGACATGTCCTTCCTTACTGCATATTTCCTGAAAGCATTCTCTCACAGAGCATCAAATTCTTGTGACATGTTTTCCTTCAATTCTCATCCCACCCCTTTCTATATTCATCCTCGATTCAATTACTTTTTGGTTTCAGCAGAGACTCGTTCTATCCTATATTGCTCTCCGATGCGTGTTGCTACCCCACAGATTTATGTCAGAGCTGAAGGATGGCTGTCCAATTTTCTGCATGGATAGCAGTGCCGGTGGCATTGTGTGTATTTTAAAAGCTCTTGTCAGATATGCATTAACGACATATAGACCACACCACCTTGTAATTCCTTCAGACAGTGGCCATTTCTGTCACATCCAGCCATTAGCTTGTGTATCGCAGTGATTTGCCATGTGAGTTGTAGCTGAAGTGTGTGTGTGTGTGTGTGTGTGTTTGTTTAACTATATCTGTGGGGTACAAAAACTGGGAGTTCAGTATACCGACAGCTTTGTGGGGTCAAAATGCTGGACCCCACAATTTTAAAG
>NC_045751.1:2707757-2708793 GCF_008692095.1 Etheostoma spectabile
GGGTTAAGACTTGGTTTTAGGATTAGAGTTAGGTTACAGTTAGGGTGGGGGTAAGGGTTAAGGTTAGGCATTTAGTTGTGATGGTTAAGGTTAGGGTAAGGGGCTTGGGAATGCATTATGTCAATGACGGGTCCCTACAAAGATAGTGCTACGCACTGTGTGTGTGTGTGTGTGTGTGTGTGTGTGTGTGTGTGTGTGTGTGTGTGTGTGTGTGTGTATATTGGTATGCATTGTTCTGGATTTGAAACCATAATTAAGGGTTAAAATGTTACCCCCTGAATGGTCACATTGTTCATCCTTGTAAATGGGAACTGAATACCAAAGTGGAAATTAGTCAAACCAGTTACATTTGTAGGTGAATGTTTTTAATTTTTGCAGAATAACTGATTGTGGAAATTGGTTTTTGGGGATGTTTAGAAAAAGGACAAATGTGTTTACTTTTTGACATATTTGTGACACATTCATAAAAACAGACTGTGCTGTATTATAGGGTGTAGTCTATAACTTCATAATCATTTATTCTGACAGGTCTTCCAAGTGTTTTCACTCCTGGCCTATATAATGTCACTGCTTTTCTTAGTCATTCACCTATTAAGACCCGTAGTTCCACATTAAACCCATTTTTTAGCCTCAATAGTCAAAGTTAGGTATCTCAGCAGAATCGGTCTAGAGTAAAAATTTGGAGACAACCTAAATCTGTCACATACCAGTAGACAGCTACCCAGCATGGGGTCACGCAGCCCATTACTGTGTCGATGCAGTTATAGTTATGTCTTTCTTTGTAGTCACAGTGAAAGGTTGATTTTCCCCCCTTCTAACCCCCCCTTCCTCACAGGGGTCCTGCGATATCTCGGTTGTCTCCTTCCAGGCCTGAATGGACACATTGTGCTGGAGCCTGCTGCTTCTCTGCACACCACTAGGTCCTCCACACACACCTGTCAAGCCATGTCCATGGCGCCTTGGGTGCTGAGACACTCCAGAGCCCCCTGTTGCACACATGGAGATTGAACTCTTACACACAACCCCCCCCCCCCCC
>NC_045751.1:2708803-2710197 GCF_008692095.1 Etheostoma spectabile
CCCCCCCCCCACACACACACACCTAAAAGCAGTCATAAATGAACAAATAAACATTTGTGGTTACGCAGACCTATGTTAAGACTCAGATACGTATACACAGACATACACAATTGAATTTCACATAAACACAGAGCATGGATACATGATCTTTCACACACTTTAACACACACACACACTCTCAAAGACTTGACTTTATTGGAAACACACCTCTCTCTGCTTGCCTATGCCAAGGTTATATTCAGTGAGTGCAGGTCGGCTTCAGAATTCAGAAAGGGTCAAGTTCCATGTTTGTCAGGGTGGGGAGGGCAACTCCACAGAAGGTTGGTTGGGGTGCACATGCTTGCACATGGAAACAGCATTCAGGTGTAAACTGTCTGTAACTCGACCCACTGCTGCAATCAGTTGCAGGTTTTGAGTTAAGAGTAACCGCTGTGGGACATAGTGTCCTTTGATTCCATATACTGTAGCAAATAAGTGAAGTTTACATTATTGGTGAAATGATCAGCAACACATTTCTATAAACAATTAATCATTTTAGAGCTGAAACAAGTAGTTAAGTAATCGATTAGTGGAAGAAAAAAAATTCAGTGTGAATATTCTATGATTGTAAAATGGATATCTGGGCTTTTTAACCATCGGTTGAAAAAAAAAAGACTGGCATATTACTTGTAGCCCTAAATATTTTTTTTATAACTAACCAGTCAAAGAATATTTAAAAAAAGAAATGTATGTTGCAGCTTCTCCAATGTGAGAATTGATTTCCTCTCTCTTTTATTATCATTATAATATAAGTTATTAACTGTTTTTCAGCCTAAGTAAGCCGATGGAAGATGACACTTTGGGGTCTGAGAACTTCCTATTTTTCTGACTTGTTATAGACTGAATAAACAGCTCTATTTGTCCCAATAAAAAACATTGAATAGATAAATGAAGAATGAAAATAAATTAGTTGCAGCCCTGGTTTTAATTAAATCCCTTTTGAACAGACACTTTTTTTTAGTGGCATGACACATTGGGAAAAACCATATGACTTAGTTGAAATCCAATTGGTGGAAATCCTCTGTGGTGATGATTTAAGCCCATCCTCTCCATCTCTCTGAGCATGTCTCCATGGCCTTGGCCAGCAACCCTCCACAGAACAAATGTGTCTCTCCGTGTGGCGTTACCATCACACAAAAATGCTAAATGGCTCATTGCAAATGCTCACAACGTGCACCCTCGTGAAGGACCTATGGTGTCAAGTCCCACTAGTGTCACCCATACAATTTTCCCCTCTACTGACTTTTATGTTTTGTTGCAAGGTTGGTCATCGTGGTTGGAATATGCATGTTTCCACATAAAGACAAGCGTGATTATCATAATGATATCCCCCTGCTAGGCAAACAGCTCCCTGC
>NC_045751.1:2710207-2711433 GCF_008692095.1 Etheostoma spectabile
CCAAGCACAGGGAAACATTTCCATGGAAATGCATTGCATGGCATTTTGACAGCTTGATACATTTGAAAGCATTTAGTATTGCGCGCCGTTAACATACAGGGAAGCCTTTTGAGAATCGGCTCTGAGCTGAGATTTCCAGGTTCGATCACGTGGCAACAGAAATTTTGTTTTGGCTTAAGCTATTTTGGGCCTGAGGACTACAAAAACATATTTACAGACATAACACATTAGCTTGCATGCATACACCAACAAATACAAATTTAATAGGTACCACTCTAGCTGAAGGCATTATTCTGGAGGCGTTATGTGCGTTTCCACAGACCAAAACAAATGGAACCAAACAAGAATACACATGCGTATAGTACATAGTAACCTACATCCCTTTTCAATTAAGGCCAATTAGGGCTTGTGTATAAGGAAGTCTTCAGGGTAAGGGCCGTAATGTACGGTGTTTTATGTCCCTCTTCATATCTTCTCATTGGTATGCCGACACAGTGTGAGAGAGAGGAATAGGAACTTGGGGATAATGATAGAGGAGATGCTGTGAGACAACATGATAAAAAGAAGCGAGAGAAAGAATCCCAACCGGAGACAAGTGGGTACTGAGAGAAAATGAAAAGGCAGAGAATTAGAGTGAGACTAAAGAATGAGAAAGCAGACATGTAAGTGTACATTGTCTTCCTGCAGTTGCCAGCAACCTCAGTCAATTGTTTCCTGCTTCCCCGAATTTAATGTGACCCTTGGGGGCAGGGATGCTGCCCATGCATTATAAATGCTACCTATTGACTTCTGTTGGTAAGCTGTTCCCTCCCTTATGAATGAGCAGGCCCACACTGGGTATGATTACCTAACAGATAATAACAATGCAATGTACTTTGTGTTAAGCTTACTTTTAATGAACAGAGGGCTTGTTTGTATGTCACACTTTGATGCAGTGATGAATTATTTTCCTTTACCTTTTTATAGTGGATTTATACACAAAAATGCAGACTCCTCCTTACAGTGTGCGAGCTGTAATAGTTACAATGGTGAAAGTCATTGTTGCAGTATAGGTTACCTGTAGACTGGGTAAGCCCCGCCCACTCTGCCGGCAATTTGATTTCACCCCGCAGCTCGGTCTGAAAACATGCACGTTTAATTCTCCTGCTTCAGCTCACAATTTTGCAGGAACCGATCACAAACTGGCTTATCCACCTGGCGCGCTATTGGCGGGTTTAACACGATGA
>NC_045751.1:2711443-2714191 GCF_008692095.1 Etheostoma spectabile
CAACCAAGCAGCTTCTTGTTTACATCTAACATAGCGGCGGCCACCGAAGTGCAGCTGACCCGTTGATGCCGCTGTCGCTTCTACGTCACCCGGATCCTTGGTCTGATTGGTTGAAGGAGTATCCAGTTGCGTACAGAGTCATTTGAACGCCTCTTGTGCAGAGAAAATACAGAGCAGACTCCCCAGACCAACGCTCAACCTCAAATCTGTTGAGCTTGGCTTGGTCTGGTGATAGCCAGACTAAGGTACCCGAGGGTGCAAACCCAAAATTTTAATGAAGCTTGGTTATTTCTGTCTCTGAGAGCAGCTCATTTGAAAGTCTGTAAAATCGATGAAATAGCTGAAAGTAGTCAAAAAAGCTCTTACATTGCGTATTGCGTACTTCACTCAGGAGCATGTAGGTTACTTATGGCTGACTCTACTTGAAAAAGATGCCGCAGTTTTAATACATTTCCTGTCCATTAGCCGTATCTCCTTTGCCTTTTGGCCCCAGTATTCACAGGCCGGCTTGTCAGTTACAGTGTCACAACCACAGGGTCATTTAATTTAGAGGCTTGCTCTGCCGATTTGAGCTTTTGTTGTGAGCAGCCGTGACTACTGTAACGCGGGTGTTTGGGTCAGCGATGGGCACAATAGCTTAGTTACTCACGCTGACTTCCTCACCATTGCCTCTCCCTCTCTTTCTCAGCACATTTTCCACTTGGCTGATAAAATAAGCCACTCTTTGATGAGCTTTCAGCAGGCCACGGTGCTGTGCCTCAGTAAATGCTTTTATAGAGACACACACCACAGGCTGTCGACTTGGATCAGTCATACAGCTCCACCGCTTTCTCATATGTTCTTTTGTTTCCCGATAGCAGGTTTTTTTGACACACTATGAAAAGCTGGTGCGAGAGTCGCTAATATATTTCAAGACTGCCCTACAACTGGAATGTGCGACTTTTTGCCTTGAGGCAGGACGAACAATGTTGGTCCTGCCCTGTTTCTTTACACTGTTTATTTCATCCTGATTAATTTGAAACGGCATTAAGCCAGAGTGTGAGGTAACTCCAAAGCTGCAAAGCCAACAGAGAAGCAGACGGCGTGTACAGCCAATCCACAAAAAAAAAATCTGTTTTGGTACTATTTTCCTCTACTGTTGTTACTGATAACCTTCCTTTTTTAATGTGAAACGCAGCTACATTAACTCTTTAATTTGGATGAATAGGAAAAGGACTTCTTTCTGTGTCATTGTCACTTATGTTTTTCAGAAGTGCTTGTTGGCTTTTTACCTTTCCTTTTTATCTGTAAGTAGTTGGAATTGGCTTGTTAATACACATTGTACTTGCATTTGAGTGTTTTAAATTAATTTAAATGAAACTAAGTCAACAATGGCCAACTCCAAAAATCTTTGATGAATTCAGGCAGGCATCATCCCACCCCATCCCAGACTTTGTAAGACTTAGGGTGAACTTATTTATTTGTATGCTTTGAAGGGAATACTAGTCAACTGCTACATTGTTGAAAATGTATACACACAAATACACGATTAAGATTGTTATAATCCCATGATAGCTTCCCTTTTTCACCGTCTTTAGTTTTATTCAAATGAACATTATTAAGGATGATGAAACTCTACATCTTTCATGGCAGAAAAGCATTGCTACACCCAACATTACTGTCAGGCGTGGTCCGAAATATGGTCCGTTGCATTTGTGACCACACTCAACAGCGATATCTGGCACACTCTGCTACAGTGAATCTTTTCCTTTAGGGTGTTACATCAAAATTGGGTGCAAGTTCATGGCATTGAAAGCAGGATAATAATCCTGTGTTTCATCACTTTGTAATTTAGAAAACACTTCTTTCACTATGGGAACTGAAAAACAGAGTAGATAATGCGATGAAGAAGAGGGCCAAAGGCACCCTTGCTAGGACAATTTGTTTTTCTGTGTGTTAATGCCGTAGCGTTGCTACATACAGTATGTGCACTTCTGCAATGGGGAATAATACCTTTTTACATATCGAGTGATCCTGGCTGGCTTACTTGGCAGTCCAACAAAACTCTTTCACATCTCTTGATGCTCTATGCAATACTGACTGCTTCCTTTGCAGTCACTGAAAAGTAAATAACATCCCAAAATCTACACTGTCAGGTTGATCTGGGAGTATCCCTGCAGACTTTAACATGAAAACTTGTTATATATTTTTCATTAATGGCAATTTTTGTGCATAAACAAAGTAGGTGATCACCTCAACCAAATTTCAGAAAACAAGCTAGCACATACAGTGGCTTGAGAAAGTTTATACACCCACGCTAAAGTTGATTTAAGAAAAAGAATGAACAATCTTTTGGAAATTGCTCTTAATACCTTAATTCAAAAAATGTAGGAAAATCCAACCTTTTAAGGACACCAATTTTCTTTGTGAATGAATAATGTATTGTAAATAAATAAATGTTCTTCCTTAAAATACAGGGGGCATAAGTATACACACCCCTATGTTAAATTCCCATAGAGGCAGGCACACTTTTATTTTTAAAGGCCAGTTATTTCATGGATCAGGATACTATACATCCTGACAAAGTTCCCTTGGCCTTTGGAATTAAAATCCCCCCCCCCATCATCACATACCCTTCACCACACCTACAGATTGGCTTGATTTTATTTCAGTTTGCTTAATATCTGGTTTGATTTGCGTTGAGAGATTATCTTATGGAAAGGTCCCCATGCTCATTCCCAAAGAAAATTGGTGTCCTTAAAAGGTTGG
>NC_045751.1:2714201-2716887 GCF_008692095.1 Etheostoma spectabile
ATTCTTTGAATTAAGGCATTAAGATCAATTTCCAAAAGATTTTTTTTTTTTAATCAACTTTAGCATGGGTGTGTAAACCTTCGGTATCTCCGTAGTTTTCAAGTGTAACTGTCAGACAGCTGGTGTTGTTTCATTTAACCCTTGAGCTGTTTAATGTGAAAGCTTAAAACAATGATTCTTAAATTAGAATACTAAGCTTACGTTGCAGAGCTGTCAACAGTTCGAAAACATGGCCAGACATGACTATAATATAAAAACGTAGCACAGAAAGTAAGGAAATGTGTGTTTGGTAGATCATTTCTCTGTTTGGTAGATCATTTCTCTGTTTGGCAATAACTCTTATACCGGTAAGTGGTGCCCCATTTGTAAGGAACATTTGTGGGATGAGCAGCAGAGCGGAGTATGTGTGTTGCGCCCATGAAACATTTGCCAAAACGTGTCAATGCCAAACAGCTTTTCTTTGCTGTTGCTATTCACTCTAGTTTTGAGCTTCTGGTACCCCCAGGTGCTGACAATCGGCTGCCTGATTCTGCAGTCTGTGGCAGTCCCATATCTCCACAGTCTAGGACCGAAGCTATCCTCCAAGATGACAACCCTCGCCCCCACAGGGCGGGGTTTATCAGAGAATACCTCCACAATGTGGGATTGGGAGAGGATGGAATGGCCTGCCAGCCGTCCCGACCTCAACCCCTTCAACACGTGTGGGACCAGCATGAGGAGGAGGTGCCAGGCTGTTGTGGCTGTGTGCGGTTCTTCCACACGCTACTGAGGCTCCTGTTTGTGAAATGACTAAATTAAATTGCCAATATGTCTTGTTTCCTCAAACTTCAAAATCATCTAATCCACCAAACACCAAATGAGTTAATGGCAAAATAAGCTGTTTGGCATTGGCAGAGATGATTTGGCAATTTTTTCACGGGCGCAACCCACTTACTCAGCGCTGCTGCTCATCCCACAAATGCATTTAAAAAGAACTAAACAGGCTTTTCAACGTTATAAGATTCATTGCCAAAAAAAGCATTGTTACCATAGAGAAATAATCTACCAAACACAAATGTCCTTATTTTTGTGCTAAGTTTATAATTAGCCTATGACCCCCCCAGACCTCTCAGGTCATCTGGGACAGGTCTACTTTCTGTCCCCATAGTCCACACTCAACAGGGTGAAGCACTTTCAGTTTCTATGCTCCTCATATCTGGAATAAACTCCCAGAAACCTGTAGATCCGCTGCTACTCTCAGTTCTTTTAAATCAAGGCTGAAGACCTTTCTTTTTGATGCTGCCTTTTTAAATTAATGCTCATTTCTTTCTTATGCTGCCCTGTAACTTTTTTCTTGTGTTTTATGTGTCCTAATGTTTCTATTTTGTTTTAATTGTCTATTCATGTGTCTATTGATTTTTAATGCTTATGACTTTTAACTGTTTGTACTTGTTTTTTATCTGTTTGAATGATTTTGTGTAAAGCACTTTGATTGCCCTGTTGCTGAAATGTTGCTCTACAAATAAAGCTGCCTTGCCTTGCCTTGCCTAGCCAACTATACAGCCGCAGATGTAAATATAATGCCACTTTGGAAAGGCATGATTACATTTGAATATACATTTATGCTCTAATTAACAAGCTACCTGGCAATACTAATCAGCTATCTCACCTTTTCACATTGGATCACCCATGCCTAGTACTTCAATAGAATTTGATATATATCTTGGGAATGGGGATCCTCGTTTTAATGGTACAACGTTTCCTTGAGTGCCTGTTGTATATTTCTCTGGTCTAAAGATATTTTGGAAGCTTCAGTATATATATATATATATATATATGTACTCATAAACTGCCAGAACTTGAACTGATGATTATAAGAGAGCAGGTTTGAATTGGGTTTGCACTGTGTCTCCACTCGGTGAGGAAGATCAGGGAGAGGAGCAGTGAATATAGCTCTTATAAGGGAAATATCTTAAAAGTAAAGATTTTAACGTATTTTATGTGTGAAGTTAGTCCCCTTACAAGTGAACCATGATTTTTAGACCTCACTGGATAAAATGACATATTATGGCCTGTAGGATGATCACAGCCTCATGGAACTTTACAAACACACACAGGAGACCTAGGGCATTCTGAGGATGTATGGTTTCCTAGGTATATTTACAGTAAAGGGGTTTCTGAGCAATTTTCAGAACAATAGTGCTCGCCGTCCAATCACAGACAAAAATGCAATTCTTGCAGAAATCTCGAAATTTCAAAAGTGTTTCATTTCCACTCATAGCATGGCTTTTGCTGTGGTGTTCCTTAAGTACTTGGTGTCTTAATGTGGCATTTTGGCAGGGTTTCCGACCATTTTTATTAATTTGTGAAAGGTCAAAAATGATTATTGTATTTATTATATTTTCTGTTACATTAAATTTACATATACAAATCTCTGATGAAAATACGGCAACACTTATGAGACATTATTGAGCATGAGAATGGCCATATATGTGTTGGGGGTGGCAGTAGCTCAGTGTATGGGGAGTTGGGTTGGGAACCGGAGGGTTGCTGGTTTAAGTCCCCATACGGACCAAAGTATGGTGGTGGACTAGTAGCTAGAGAGGTGCCAGTTCACTTCTTGGGCACCGCCTAGGTGCCCTTGAGCAAGGCACCAAACCCTCCACCGCTCGAGGCGCCTTTCCATGGGCAGCCCCCCCCCCCCCCC
>NC_045751.1:2716897-2719436 GCF_008692095.1 Etheostoma spectabile
CCAATCTGACATCTCTCCACTAGTGCATGTATAGGTACTGAGCATGTGTGTGATATTCAGGCCTGTGTGGATGTGTGGGTATTGGCCTGGGCTCCTGTTAGATTAGATTAACGGCCTGAATTATTGTCCCAGTCTGGCCGTGCTGTGGCCTCTGCTTCTCTTTTTGTGCAACAGTTTGTGGTTAGAATTGTTGCAACATGGTGTGATTGTGTTCTTTTCCAAACACTTCCAGGCCTGCTAAATGACTGGCAGATGCTCTGTTGATCAAACTAGCTTCAGTGGTTCATCTGAATCAACCTATGGCATCTGCTTTTTCCGCCAAAGTCTCAAATTTGATCAAACATAATGAACAGCAGATTTGATGTAGCAGGGCCCCAGCACTTGTTAGGAAGCCAAGATCGGTCGGCCATTGTGCTCAGATGATATCTGGAAGTTTGGCAATAATTGAGACATTGATTTTTGTCTGTAAAGGAAAAACTCGGGAGCAGCACAATTCATTTAGTTTACATACGTGAGGTAGGTTCGGAAGACTTTGATGACTTACACAGGAGCATTTAATGAACATACAATTGAGCAATTGAGGGCACAATAAAGCAGGCAGGTCATATATATACAGTATGTATATGTGTACATATGTATATACTGTATATATATGTACTGAATGCACTGTATGTATATATATGTATGCACTATATGTATATATGCATTGTATATACTGTATATGTATGTACTGTATGTATATATGTATACGTGTGTATATATATGTGTATATGTATATACAGTATGTGTATGTATGTGTATATATGTATGTGTATACCGTGCAAATGTATGTATATGCTTGTATGTACAGTATATGCATGTATAAGTATGAATATATGCACTGTAAATATGTACTTTTGTATATACTGTACACGTGTGTGTGTGTGTTTGTGTGTGTGTGTGTGTATATATGTTCTGTATATGTGTGTTTATGTGTATATTTGCCAGTGCCTTTAAAAATGTAACAGACAACTCAAATAGTTTGGAGTAAAATATTTTTAAAGAAGTTCTGTCCTACTTAATTAGCATAGTGCTCATAGCACACACAGTACTACTGATTCATTCTTTTTCATTCTGGCCCTTTATTCATGACCCTAAAGCCTCAATTACAAAAGCTTTGGAGCTCATCAATTGTATGATTGTAGGTGAGATTTAATTAGAAAACATGTAAAGATAGTTTGCATCAGTAATGAAGGAGAGAAAGGTGACATAGTTTTTCTTCATCTCTGAAGGTGAAGACAAAACGTGCTTTTCAATTTCACTGAATACAATTTGAATTTACCTCTGTGAAACCGTTTATGTAGCTCATTAATTCAGCCGTAATTAAAATTAACCCACTCACCTGTGCACACCGGTATCAAAGCAGCAAAGGTTTCTATTGAGTATGATGAGTGAGAAATGTAATGGGTAGAACGATGCGAAGGCCGAACGAGAGAAAGTGGCACATGCAAAAGATGGATTGAGACAAAGGCTAAGAGACAGAGCAGGAGAGCAAAATGTGTGCAAGGGACAACGAGGCGGTGCAAAAGGTGACAGGGGGAGGCAGTCATCAAAATGCTAATGTTGTATGGGATATTTACTGCAGAGTGTTAATGCAGTTTAAAACAGGCTCTTTGTCCCGCAGCCCATCACCAAGCCCATGTTGGGCCCTAATAAATCAGCCATTAAAAGCTGATGTGACCTGAATAGCACTTCAAACAGCGGCCATTCAGCTCTATCACCACTGTGGGAACCAGACAACAGCTGAAAAATTTATGAAGATGCCACTTCATAATGGACGACCCAGAAGAGACCACAATACAGAGTTTGTGCGTGATGCGACTGTGACAAACATTACTATTCGGGATTTTTTTTTTTTTTGAAGTTTGTCAAAGTAAATCTACATCATGGATGTGGCCTATTAAAAGTGACTCAAAGTCAAGTTGGCAGACGTTAAAAGTTCCTTCTGCTACGCTTTTTAATTAATTCCCCTGTCACCTATTTTTGAAAGATTAAGTGTTGCCATGTTTTACTGAGACTCCTAACCCGCTTCCCCTCTCTCTCTGTTTCCTTCCAGGACAGAACATGGTTTTACTATCTGGAATGTGATACACAGGATTTGTGAGGAGAACACTCAAGAATCACACTCTGTCTCACAGCAAGGTATTGTACAATTTTATCACCATTTCTGACATCAACAATACCGACCTGAAAATGTCTCATTGCACACAGCACAGTAATAAAGAGCATCATGTGGGCCAATTGGGCTTTCTCTCGGTGTGCAATAGGATGTTATGAAAATGATCCGTGATAGGTGCTCATCTTCATATGCAAATTGGGTGGGACAGCGCCGGTAAGCCTTTAATTTCTGCCGTCAGCGACAAGGAGAGCTTTTTTGGTCGGTAACCATACGTATCTACTGAGCATGTTTGGATTTCATTCCCTGATGCAAATGATGTTTTCAGTGTAATCATGCAAAAGCGCAGCTGGCTTTCATTTCTCTACCCCTTGAGTCTCTTGG
>NC_045751.1:2719446-2721962 GCF_008692095.1 Etheostoma spectabile
CCCCGCCCCCGCCTCATCCATCCCATAACGATTAAAACCTTCATGCGCCGTGCTTTTACTCCTCTCCCTGTCGCTCATTGTTTTCTGTTGTCTTCTACAAACCTGTTTGCTCTCTTTCTCTGCTTATCTTCGTTCCTAGTCCTTGCTCACTTGTCATGCCAGCTGAAGCCGTCCTCCTCCTCCTCCTCTTATACCTTCGACACACACACACACACACACACACACATACGCACAAACACATAGTTTCCTCCACCAACCCTCCCCATACTGAGTGGAGCCACTAGCCTCTCTGCCTCCTGTGGTGAGTCTGGATTGAATTCAATTAGGGAGATTGTTTGCCCTCCAGAGTTTACTGGTGGGCTCTGTGGATGATAGGTTTGCCTGCCGCCGCCACCCTTCACACACACTCACACACACGCCCCTACACACACAAACATACCCTGGTACATCCATCTAACCAGTTTCCCCTTCATCTAACTCAATACAGCCACTCCTCCTTTCATAGCAACTGACTTGCGGCAGTGCAGATATTTTTGTGCACACAATGTTTACATTGCTTTGCGAGCCCCTGTGGATGTTTTTTTTACGACTTTGTATTCGACAAGATCAAGGCATAAACATGTGCACTGTGGGCGAATGTGTCATATCGCCTTTTTGATAAGGCATCAGAGGCTCATATTCTCTATATGATGGGATGGGAGATTTCTGAGGAGAATCATTGGGAACTACATACAGCTCAGCTCAACTACACGTGTATTCCAGGATAATCCCATATTTAAAATGAATTTCCCAGTTCGCCAACATATCTGGCACAAAAGAAAGGACAGTAAATGTTACTGACATAGGAGTAATGGTCACATTAATTGCGAGGTGAAAATAGATTTGTGCTGTCATTTGAATAACATTGAGAGCAGCAGGCGATAGTTACGTGTGGCGCTGGCTTGTGCTTTTTTAGATATGAAGTGTAAAGCTGGTACAGGGATAATAGCCTTGGTCTCTATTCTGTGTAGAAACACTTCTCAGCGACTTGTCCTGCAACCCGCTGCTTTCCTCCAGATGTCACGCTGTGTGCCTGTGTACTGGTGCTTCTCAGAAATCAGATACTGTATTAGTGCTGAAAGATGTCAAATGAATTAAAAGCTGGGGATCGCTTTGATGATAAATATCCTAATACAGCCTGATGTGGAATTACAACCTTCATATGATGGACCTTCTTTTGCCTAATTTGTGGTCACTTTGTATTAGGTCTAATCTACTTCAGGGGGATGGGTTTTGGGCCAAGGAAGGCAAAAATCCTGGATTTACAAGCAGGATGTGATGTAATGATTCTACAGATTACATGGTTAGGCAGCAAGAGAATTCTGGAATTAAGATATGAAGGATATTGAGGTCTTTTTTGAATATTCAGAGACATGTTCAACCACCATACTTTGCATACCCAACATGGTTGCCCATAGTATAGGCCATTGTAATTAGTGTGACCATAATGGCCTGTGATGACACCAGCCCCGCCCCCCAAGCTTTGGTTCTGTTATCTTAAAGCCCTGCAGTTTGTTTTCATAGTGTGATCCTGCCCGGACTTCTCCAAATGATGCAAAACAGGTCATTTGAATGGAAAAGGAGTGAAATCCTTTTGTCCGATGTCAGCAGTGCTTTTGGATTTGAATCTCAGCCAGAGGTGGTTGACTTTCCACGTCTTTGTTGTCGTGTCCTGTTGCCCGGGCAACTACTGTCAGCAGCAAAGCAGCTGGGCTCAAAGATACTGGACAGAGCATCAGAACCCTCTAAATGACCAACTTCTTTTTAAATGCACGCCTTGATGTAGTGCATAGCTGATAATGGGAAATTAGTTGACCCTCTGTGCAATTTTCTGTTGTCTTGACAACTGCTGGAAATATATCTGCTCAGACACGTTCATGGTGATTTCGTCCCAATAGGCGGAGAGTTCATGTGAGAACACTCCTGCTGCTGAATTAAAATGTCACTTAGTCATCTCATCTTTATCTTCATTCATCATCTATTCACCTATGTGATGTGCGGTTTGAAGTATCGCATTAGAAACACTGAATGGAAACAGAAAACAGAGGCCTTAACTAATTGTGTTGGTGCCTTCACTTAACTGTTGTCGACGCATAACCCTCACTTGTTGTTGCCTAAACTTAACCATAATGTCCACCGAAACGACCCTGTACCTGGCCCAAAGCCCCCTATTATTGGGTCACTCAACTATCAACTATTGAAGATACTGCGGAGTAGCCAAATTTCCAAATTCAAAATTTTTATGCCGTCAAACCTGCTCCCTATTTCACCGCGGTATACGGTATTACCGTGACTTAGAGCTGGGCAATATATTGATATTATATCAAAATCGTGATGTGAGACTAGATATCGTCTTAGATCTTGGATATCGTAATATGGCATAACTGTTGTCTTTTCCTATTTTTAAAGGCTGCATTACAAAGTCAAAGTCAAAGTCTGCTTTATTGTCAATTTCTTCACATGTCAAAACATACAAA
>NC_045751.1:2721985-2726345 GCF_008692095.1 Etheostoma spectabile
CTATCCCACGGTGACAACAAGACATTTTAACCAATTTGGTCCACAGACAAACATAACAATATAAAAAGTAAAAATAAGAAGATATATACAATGAGGAAAATAAGAGCAGCAGCAATAAAGTGATGTTATATTCTGAATTAACCAGACTTTTTTATTATTTACTTTGACCCATTTAGTCATTATATCCACATTACTGATGATAATTCATCAAAAATCTCTTTGTGTAAATATCTTGTGAAAGCTCCGATAGTCAACACTACAGTATTGTTGCGGTAGCAATATCGAAAAAATACCGTGATATTTGATTTTCTCTATATTGCCCGGCCCTAGGTGACTAATTAAAAATGATGACGTGAGGCTCAGACGGCGTCACCAAACTAACATTCAGAAAGTGAATACCAACCACTAATACTGAAACACCTCTCCCTTCTCATTAAGGAGGAACCATAAATGCTGCCAAACTGCAGAAGTCCCCCCCCATATTTTATCCTTGTCTCCTATATAAGTGCATTGCATTTTTTTTAATGACGTATTGAAACTGATACGTTGTTATTTTTAAGACCCTGTGGTATACCGTATTACCGTCCAACCCTACCATCAACTGATTTTAACGATCACGATTCACGTGAACAGAAAATTGCATTGCCTGTGTGTTTTCACGGCAACCCTACATAGAGATTTATCAACCTACTTGCGACAGTAAAAATGTATTACATACTATTATTATGGTTAAACGTTTCAATTAATCCACAGTTTTCATACGAATAGAGAGTGTTGATCCGCAATAACTATCTCGGTTTGTGTGTGTGTCTGTGGGTCTGTGTGTATGTCTGTGGGTCTGTGTGTATGTCTGTGTGTGTCTGTGCATCAAGGATAGATTGGAGAGAGAAAAACTACAAGGTGTTACAGAATTATAATTCATTACATTTATATAGCGCTTTATCATAGACACTCTAGGCACTTCGGGGGGAGGGGGAGGGGGGACTACTCTCTAACACCACCTGGGTGATGCACGGCAGCCTTACGCAACAAACACTCAAGGAGACATATTTTTAGTGGTTGGGAAAACCGGAGCACCCGGAGAAAACCCACGCAGACACGGGGAGACCGGCCCGGGACAACCAGGGTTTCGAACCTGGTACCTTCTTGCTGGGGGGGCTCTGTCCAAAGCTAAAAAAAATCCATCTACCAGAACCCTTAAAAGCTCACTAATAAATGTGATAGTTTGTTTGAGTGTTAAATTGATTAATTACAGGGGGGTTCTATCAATCTATCCTTGAGGCACAGATACACACACATACACACACACATGAACAAACCCAGATTGTTATTGCCTGTCACAACCCACTTCCTCAGTGCCAGAGGGCTATGCAGGTCTTGATTGGTAGAGTCCCTTCGGATAATGGTTCGCCCCTCTAACTGTGACAGAGAGAACGGTATATTTGGATGGAGCTATTTCGGTTTGAGAGGGGTTACTGAGATGTTAGCCCAGGTGTCTTGTCATGTGACTGGCTGCTCTCCTGATACCTGCCCCGACAGTTTGGGTATCTTGATAAAACAACACCCTTGACAGCGAACTTAGCAGTTCAGCGGTCTCTCTCCATCTTCTGCCAAGCGTTTCTCTCCTTCTCTTCCCACTTTCTCTTTCTATCTATCCTCCCCGCCTCACCGTGACCGTTTATGCTAATGTAAACGAACAGGACGATCTGTTGATGGCGATTAGATTCAAGCGCGGCTCGCACCTCTGGGGCTGCGCTGATATCATCTGACATGACAGAAGAATCCAAAGCGGCAATGGTCCTAATTTGAAAGACACCAATGTTATTTGAGCTCCAAGGCATTGGGTTTGAGATATGGTAAGTGGATACCCAAGTCAGTATTCACAGGCACATGCTGATTTAGTGGAAGCTGCTCAAATGTATCCAGTCCAAAAGTGATGGCCACCACCTTGAAGAGTTTCTCCTCTTTGGTTTTTTTGTAACACTGAGTCTCTCTTGAACTTCGGTTGCACCCTGTCCAAAGTTTCAGCTCCAGCAAGGTGTTCGACTCTAATCAGCTCTGTTTGATGTGCGCAGGCAGCAGGCTTTACAGAGGAGCCAAGATCTCTTAGGACATTAAGGGTAGAGGAGCGGGAGGAGAGGAAGAGATTACTGCTGGTCTTTTTATAGAGGATCACTCCATCTTGTTCTTTTTAGCTCAGTCATTACTTCTCGCTTCCCCCCCCGGACAGTGATTCTCTCTTTCTGTCTCTCACCAAGACCAAAGTCACTTCCGTCACTTTTGGCGAGGAGCCTGTCTGGCTGTCAGTTAACCAAATATGATTCCACAGCCGTCAGAAGGCGCTTGTGTGGTCAGAGCGACTCCACTTCTGGCAGGTATGGAAAGAAATCGGCCCAGGAGAGGAAACGGAGACAGATGAATAATGATTGCACATGCTTTTCTTTGTTGGCAGCGGAGGCTGTGAAAGCACATGGCGTGTCTTTTCTTCATTTTATTCCACACATTCCCTCCAATTTCCTCCCTTTGGCTACTACCTGTGAAGTCAGACATCCCTTTGTACCCGTCAAAAAATAACCGCCACTCTGCCACTCTGCGACTAGCTGTCAGGGGAGTTCACCCCCTGACAACCAGCGTACACGCTGAGGTAATCAGAAGTTGTCAAACGTTAAGTGTCCTCTGCTATGACTGTGAGCGCGCTTTGTGTTTGCCTCTCCAACGTCACAGCTTGGGCAATAGTGTAGGTGTACTAATGGCCTCTTTATCAACACGGATCATTAAATAATGCCCTGCGGCTGCAAATTTGGCAGAGGAATTGTTGTTTAGCAGAGGAAAATGGAGACGCAGATAGATAATAGGTTCTTGTTGTCACTGCCAGCCTACTATCCAACCCAGTCGTGTGATGGAGCGCTTTCACGACCTCTTATGATTATACATCATTTTCAAGTACATCGGCCGCTGTTCCTTTTACATATTCCCATGTGGTTTATGAAAATTTAATTTGCATATTTGCTCTCCATATGCATGGCCTGCTCCTTAGCCCCTCTGAGGGGAAGCGCCTGTCTTGTAAAAACACAACCAGAGAAATTATTGATTTGCATCTGTTTATCTGGGATGATGCGGAGCACCTCCCTGCTGCCGGCCCCGCGGTCTGCGTGCCAGGATCTCAAAGGTGCCATCACACCCGGCTGTCCCTTTTTTACGGTGGCTCTAAACCGTGGACAGGGGCTGCAATCTGTTTCCGCCCTCCCTTGAATTTTATTTACAGCCCCAGCTTGGCAATAAAGCCCAAAATTTATGGCTTAGTTTTTAATTAGAAATAATGTCTTGTAGAGTTTAAGTGATGGATGGTTTAATCAATATATAGACTGCGGCTGGCCCTATGATGAACGTTGCTATTGACAATGTGCAGAGTATCCTAACTTAACACTTCACGTCTTTTAAAGAAATATGTAGTGTTTTGTTTGGTGATGGAAGCTGTGCACTGCCCTTTCTGTGCCTCTCTTCATCGGTTCTCCTTCCATTTTACTGTCATTTGCTACTCTGTCAACACTTTTTTTCCAAACGGGTAATGTTTTCCTCCAGGATGAATGGCCCTCCCCTGTCACACTGTATTTAGGCAATTATTTTACCTCGGTGAAACCCTATTGTGTTGTGTGCCCACATTTGCCTGGGTTTAAACCGAATAAGAGCTGAAGGGTGGTTCTGGGGAATGGAATCTGACAAACTGGGAGAAATGCAATCCCCAAGTAGGTAGGAGATTTTGTTTTAATGGGTAAAGCAATTTCATTCTTCCTTTTTTTTTTTTCTTGAGAAAAGTGAGCAGAACGGATTTTTCAAGTAGGATAATTAAATAGGAATCAAGTTTCCTGGCGCTGAGGATGATTGCGTAATATACACTGGGGATGAAATCATGGCACTTGTCAATTGAAGTTCAATTTTGTCACTCGTGGCTTATTGTGAAGTGCTCAAACGAGACTACGCTTGACTCGGTGTAACTTTTCATTTACCAAACACAACATCCAGCAGACATGGCAACAATTTTTACATCCTCTCTCGCAACGTGAACAATTTAATTTTGTCGCCGACTCATTTCAAAACAGATTGGTTGTAAGAAAGTACGACTGCTGCTGGGCAAATTTTGTCATGTCTTAAATTAGCTATAAGTTTACAAATCATAACAATTTCTTTGATTTGTTGATTGAGTCTTTAAAACGTCTGAAAAAGTAAAGATGTCCTACAGAGTTCCTTGAAAGTACTTCTGAAGATTAAACAGGAAATATAGCATTTTTGCTAGATACCTGGCTTAACCCTTGTATTGTACATGTTTATCACAAAAATAAGGTAAGGCCATTGATTTTCA
>NC_045751.1:2726355-2726713 GCF_008692095.1 Etheostoma spectabile
ATTTACTTGTACCATTTTTCTTCTTGCAAAAAATTGAAATGGGTCAATTTGACCCGAAAACCATACAAGGGTTAAATGATTAGTCAATTATCAGAATGGTTGCGGAATGATTTTCACATAGTTGACGGATGTTTCAGCTCTGATTTTACATTTTAAAGTCCCAATGGGGAGTTTTCTTTTTTACTTTGGTGAGTCCTAGTGATAGTCTCAAGTCAGGCTGGGCTAATATTATAGATATTTTTTACCAAAACCTCAATACCGCAACAATATTGTAGTGTTGACTATTGGTGCTTTCACAAAATATTTACAAAATAAGATTTTTGATAAACAATCATCAGTAATGTGGATATAATGACAA
>NC_045751.1:2726723-2734526 GCF_008692095.1 Etheostoma spectabile
GGCAAATAATAGAACAGTTACAACAGTCTAGTAGGTTCAGAAAATGACATAACGTTACTGTAATTCAGCCTTTAAAACTTGGAAAAGACACCACTTATGCCATATTATGATACGATAATATCCAAAATCTAATACAATATCTAGTCTCATATCACAATATCGATATAAAATCAATATATTCCCCAGCTCTAGTGTCAAGAGAATGCACTAAGAATGAACTAACAATATGTGTTTTCCAAAGCATAGTGCATAGCAAGGGTAATGTTTTTTACAGGTTCAACCCAAAGTTAATAAAGTTGAAAATTACAAACTGCAGAAACAAAGACAGAAGGTGAATCACGTCTAGGTCAGGGAATTTTTCTCTCTGACCTTCACTTTCACAAATGAAGAGCTGAAACATGATGCTGCTGCTCCCATACATACTGTACCACCCACCTTAAAGAGATTACTAATAGACAGGATAATCGTCTCCATATGTGCACACACACATGCAGGCTAACACACACCAACATAGTATCACCTGTCCTCTGAGACCAACCATAATACATTGCTTTCTCATTGATTAGTGTTGCATTCACTGCCCAGGGCAGGTAAAGGCCTTAATCATGACTTTGTGCTTTGTTTCCATGGTCTCTGGAATAACCATGAATGACATGGATACCATGCTATGTAGCTTGTCTAATCCCTCTGGTCAATGGTTAATTGTTCTGCGGTGATTCAAAGCATCCGGGTTCTGTCGCAACTGACCGCACTCCTGTAGATCTTGACCTGGGTATGTTTTCTTCACCCCCCCCTCCCTCCCAGCCTCATTTCCACATCTTTTTTTTCCTCTATTCCCTCATTCTGCTGGCATGTCTTAGCTTATCTGCCTCCTTTGTGCAACATAAGCTTGTAGATAAGCACTATATTGGGCCGGGTTACTCATGTCTGTCTTGTTCATTCATCAGAATCCTCTAATTCCCCCCGAAACCTATTTGCCAGACTGCAGGTGGCCCGTGTTGTAGCACAGAGGGCATACCTGATCTCTCCTAAGCAAACATAGACATTTAGTCACCGCTGCTCCTTTTGTATTCCCTACGCATGCTGGTAATGCCCCGATATGTATGTGTACACATGACTAATCTCAGCGACGGGGTAAAAACATGCCACTGATTGGTACGCAGCTTTAGCCGAGATTAGCCATGAAGTCGGGAATTACTCATTTGTTGTGTTTGCCCCTTCTTTATTCCTGGTTCACAGATAGGTGTCACACAGAGAGAAAAAAACAGAAGCCTACCAGGATCTTTAACAGTGGTTATCTATAAAGCCCCAAAGTCCACAGGTGTTTCCAGTTGCCTCTTAAATGCCTCAAGCAGGCTTTGGGTTTTTGTTTTTTATTTTTTTTAAAGCATGACCCAGTTCTTGCAATTCCATGACACACAGTACAGTAACTATGTTAGGGGAGGGTTTGTTGGGAATGAGCGGTTACAAACCTGAGTAAGAGTAATACCCTGGGACTTCATCTGGTCCTGTACGCCAGTCAGGGTCACTGCCGACCATGATCTCTGTTCTGGAAAGTTAATTAGGAATTAGAACATGGCATGACCCTCAGGATGTTCTGCAAAGTTAGAATAATGAACACCTGGAAATGGCGAGGAGCAAGAGTGGGGGGGGATCATTTGGCCTGTGCACAAGTCATTCCATTAAGACTTTTGAGCTCCTATGGCCTTTATAATTACACACCAGATTTTTTTTTTTTTTTTTTCCATTTCTGTGTCTCATTTTTTTCCACTCATTTTGAACGATTTAAGTGCACAAGGTAGTGTTCTTTAGCGGGGTAAATTGGATTTCTATTCGACATGTGATCTGTGGTATAATACAGCTAGAGATACACGGAAATGTATTAAACTCAGAGTAGAATGAATACAATCCTACCCTGTGCCAGTGAAATCAGCTGCAAACCAATATAACTATTCACATTAATTTGATTGCTGTAATATAAGAACGTGTGTTTGCCTAATTTATAAGCCAAATGCCTTAATTGTATTAAATAGTTATTCGAGTAGCCTATTGAAAGAAATGCACAGCTGTATATATGGTTTAATGTTGACCATGAAAAAGTATTTCTTATTACCACATTTTGTGCTGTTATTTCAAATATCTGTGTGACCAAACTCAACTCAAGGTTGAAATATGATTCAAGAACAGTATGGGGATAGGTGAATAATGCAAATAAAGAAACAGAAGCTATATTTTTGCAAAGATACACCCTGTTGTCTATGTTGTTTGGGTAGTTTTGAGCATAGCCTAACTGTGAATTCCTATTGAAATCGGTGTTGCCTGGTTATATCTAGTATTCCATTTGTATTGTCAAATCAAAAAGTGTGCCGTTTGTGTATTCAGAGAGGAATACAGCACAGGTGGAGCGTGGGTTTGTGCGGCTAAAAATACAAACCCTAAAAATTGCATATACATGCTCTCTTAAAAAAACAAAATCCAATTGAACCTATAATTCTCATATTGCTTTTGTGGTGCAGCTGGTGCGTTCGTGTGGGCCGACACCGACTTTAACATTCTCCTTGTGTATAGGGCTTAGTTTTGCTCCCGTCTGCCATATCATAATCATTTGGCCCAATGCCTTGATTTGAAATGGTGAATTGTTACACCCTGAGTAGGTAGAGTGTGATACATCTGCTCATAGGCCGCATTATTTTATCATCTGCATTTGCAGGTCACAGTGCAGTGCAGAAGGTGGTGTTTTTCCCCCTCCGTCTGTGCCGGCAGAGAGTACGCCACACTACACACATTCCCTAGATGCAGTCTGGCAGACCTAGTGAATCATCTTCCCGTCACAGGTGGGGGAAATACAACAGCGGGATTGGCAGTCCAAAGGTGGCATCTGGCCCACTGTTGAGTGAGGTGTTTGGCTTGTTTCCGCTGGAAATGAGAGTGTCAGATTTTGCAGAAGAGGGAAAAGTAACAGTTTTTGATTTATTTTTTATTTTGCTCTACATATGTAGAAAGAGGTGGTCAGTGATAGTGTCAATTTTAAAGATAAGGTTTAAGATTATATTCCGATTTCCAAAATCCATGCATCATCAGTCTGCGTATATGTTGGTGCAAATCTTCACAGCCCTGTTTGTTTTTCGTGTTCGGACTTGCATTTCTCCCATTGTGACTGTGCTTCTAGCTTACTACGTGTCTGTTTGAGAGGCTGTTTCATCTGAGCTCTTGTAGGAAGGTGGTCGTGAGGGCCGTTGATCAAAGGTAGAATCCTAAGGGCCAACAAGGGCCCAGAGCGAGCAGCAGATGTTTCCCGTCTCTGTTAACGCCTCAGTTAGATGTATCCTTATTTAACCAGCTCCGGCTAATGGCCCCAGCCGGTGTCAAATACACCAGATCGCTTTTCTCTTTCTTTTGTGTGCAGAACATTGGACAGAACGCGAAACACCAGGGATATCTTCTTCCTCTGTGACACTCTCATTGTGCTCCACGGTGAATTCCTGGCAAAAAAAATATCCCTTTCACAGTAATTGGGTGTGAATGAAACACTCGCGCTTGCCTATTGTCTAATGTATTGTCGCATTCAGGCCAGTGGTTAAACAAGCCAAGAAAGAAGGCAGAAAATGGTAGAGAAAAACTGGGTGGGAGGGGAGGGGAGGGGAGGGGGGGGGGGGTCGAGAAGTCAGAAGTGTTGTGTAAAGTGAACGGGATCAAGGGAAGACAGTAGACAAAGAACAGAGTGTGTGACAAATGTCTATAAAATATATAATCATTTTAGTGTCGTAGCTTGCAGAAAATGAGGCAAGCAAAGAAAATCCAAAACTGCAAAAGCAAAGAAGAAGCACTTTTGAGGAAGAGCAAGGGAAAAGAAATAGTTTGCAGTGTGTGAGAATAAAGGCAATTTGCAAACTAGGGACTGGAATACAAAGTGGACAAGCACTTTGGTTTAGGAGATACAGGCAGCTTAGAAGTTCTTCATATGGCAGACATGAGATTGATTGAGAGATTCGGTGGGCCTAATTGTGCTGTACCATCTGCCCAAGTTACAGAACCTGCCAGGCATGTGACAGTTTCCAACAGGCTCACTGACGAGCAGATGTGTGCATGAGTGCGTTTGCTCTTCAGTGTATGGGGGTGTGTGTGTGTGTGTGTGTGTGTGTGTGTGTGTGTGTGTGTTTGTGTGTGTATATATTCAAGCATGTCGGCCTCTCTTTACTTTGTGATCACATCTTCTTTTTTTTCTGGAGAATTAAGATAAGAATTCCTGTCTTGAATTACAAAGAAATGTCAAATGCACAGCTTTTTTTTTTTTTACATAATTAAATCCCCCTATGTGTGGCATTTTCTTGTGTACTTTATTATGTATAGGATCCTTCAGTGATGTTTAAAGGAACACACCGACTTATTGGGACTTCAGCTTATTCACCGTATCCCCCAGAGTTAGACAAGTCGATACATATCCAAGATCCAGAACCACATCTTTTTGAGCCAGAATACACAGACGACGAGTTACAAATGTTGGGAGCTGATAGAGAAAATGCCGAACAGACTGAGGTCGAGGGGAGAATCAGAATGAACACTATGCTTTTAGTATCTAATAATTGTTGACTCTGTTACTCCAACTCTGAGCAAACTCAAGGCAAACTCTCTGCTCTGTGACCGGGCTTCTCAGGTGCGGCGTGCAAATCCTTCTGCCCAAGTAGCACAAGTAGCAGTGCTTTGCCTTTCTAAGAATATAGTTCCCAGTTAGTATGCGGTAAGAATATGGCTGTGTCTGATGTGATCTTGTTATTTGTACACCCTGTGACTAGACATACTAACATATATGTTTTTTCACTTATTGGGAGCTGTAGCTAGTTGGAACCATTACCTGCAGCATTTGTGCTAAGCTAAGCTAATGCTGGGGCTGTCACAGAGTTACAGCACGCATGGAGATGAGAAGGGTGTGTATCGACTAGAGCCTGAAGGATTTTTGAGGCCGATACCGATACAAGTATTTGGTAATTTAAAAATCTGATATGCCGATATATCGGCCAATATACTGTATACTGTATTTAAAAATAAATAAATCCAGAAACGCGTTACAAAACACAAACACATTTCCCTAACATCAGTTATTTGTAGTTATTTATGAGTACTCACTAAAATAATATAATAATTTGTTTTGTCACAAAAGAACAGAGGAACATATATATTAAAGTTCTGATAAATAAAATGTAATGTAAAAATCAATGTTGCCAACAGGGACAATGTACGGCGTCCTCTGGTGGACAAACTATGGAACACTAACCCTCATAACATGGTTGACAGTCCATTTATATTTTTTCAATATTCATTTATCAGAATCATTTCTCTGTCATTATAAATGATTGTAAATGAAAAAATATATATGTACATTTTTTTTAATTGGCCATTATAAATACCGATACCGATTGGGAAATGCCTAATATCGGCCGATAATATCGGTCCGTCGATATATATTGGTTGGCCTCTAGTATTGACTTATCTAACTCTGGGGGATACGATGAATCAGCTAAAGTCCCAATAAGTCGGTATGTTCCTTTTAAATGTTCATTGTTTCTGACAGTATTGCTATTTATGTATCATTCTGACAAATGTCATAGGCACAGAATACATTTGCATACATCAATCAAATATTTCTCCCCCTCACTTCCACATTGAAACCGAATGCCAGCCAAATTAAACAAGGAAACTAACGAAATGTTCTCCACGACACATGCATACTAATTCATCCAGTAAATTACTTTGTTAATCAACGAGGGAATGTTTTCTGACCAAAAGTGCAGTCATCACAGGTTCATCAAACATTCTTCATTTGTTAAAAAATGGCGTAATAAAGTAGACAGCTGAGATTTGTCATTTTAAAGCAGTAGATTGACATGTTGGGAATTACGCTTATTGGCTTTCTTGCTGGGAGTTGGAGGAGGAGATTGATACCACTCTCAAAAATAATAATAACAGTGCTGTTAATCTTCTCTGCAACAGAGCGAATAATACATTTCCCAAATGTTGAACTATTCCTTTAAGAATGTGTTTTTTTTATCTTTCTTTGTGGGGGATATTTGACCTCTCCAAAACCACATACACCCAATACCTGCCCATTCCCAAATATAACAATATGGTTGGTTGTACGGAATATTACAGCACAAGAAGGGTATTTATTCATGTATGATATGCCATGTGATGTACTGAAACAAAACACAGGGATAAATCTCTGCTGTGTTGCTACAAAATTGTGTGGACAAAGACTAGGCTTTCAAGGCCAAAATCTGTCTACAATTGTACAACAAAGGAAATACAATCACAACAAAGGAAAGCTACAGTACGCTGCTGTCTACTTAAAGATAGGATAGTGATGGGATTCACCTGAAATTGGACACCTTAGTGTTGCCAAAGGGGGGGACATCGGATTAGTCAACAAGGTAATAGCATTTGCATATCAAATCACCAACAACTACCCTTCTGCTGCCTTGACCATGCCAGGGCTTTGATTTGGCTTTAGTATTTCCTCATACTCTCTGATTGACGAACATTTCAGCTATCAAAGTGCCTTATATTATCAGTATTATTACTATTGTAAGTTCATTATAAAGGCCTTAATATAGAAACTGTTCTTGGCTTTTATGTACATGAAAAAAGACATATTTCAGTGTTCAGTTTTTTTTCATTAAAGCCACATGTTCAGCAGTCAGTTCATGGCTTTTGAAAAATACAATTTCCAAGATTACCATTCATTGCGACTTATAAAATCCATCTGAACTCTGTTGTCCCCAGTGTGAACATTTAACAGCCTTATTCATTGAGTTATCAAGTATCTCCAGCAAAAATAAATGGACATGGATATGGAATCCTTGTAAATGTCCGACAGCGATCCAAGCCACTAAACATGACAATAAAGTAATGGATTGTTAATTTACATGCCAGGCTTGGGATTTCACTGGTGGAAATCCTGCCGATGATGTTAACAATATGACAGCCAGAGCGGTTTTGCTTTAAGATGTTGAAAAGAGGCAGTTCGAGCACAGAGCAGTTTACATTTGAGACACGAACAGGAAGAAAAAACAAAGGAAAAGGAATCAAAAGTTATGTCCAACGTTGACATATTTTTGTCTTTCATAATGTTCCACAGCCCTGTGTCCTTTCCTTGATGCGGCCACAGATGACAAGGGACGCTGGAATGTGTTTCATATTCTGCATACTCATATCCCCAAGTCCCCCTAGTAATTACTATTCAGTAGATGCACTGTTTGGCACAAGGACAAAAGTTTGCTTAATTTATGCAAGGCCGTCATCAATTTTTGAAAAATGGCCCCGGCCTTTTCTTGTGCTTTTAACTAAATAGATGGTCTTCAGCCTGGACATAAAACGGCCACAAGGAACAGAGAAAACTTTATTTATATCTTTACCTAAACTCTGAACCAATGCAGACTTCAGAGAGCATATTAGGGTTATGTCCAGCGCAGATATATTTATTTTACTTGTTCTCCTGAGCCTGCTCTGCTCTCCCATTTAAACTACATGAAACATTTAATAAGTGATACTTTATAAGTAGAGCCCAACCGATAAATGATTTTTAAGGCAGATACCGATATGAATATTTGGTTATTGAAAAATGCAATATGCCAATATATCGGCTGATATGTATAAAATAAATAAATCCAGAAACGCTTAACAAAACATAAGCAGATTTCCCTAACATTAGTTATTTGTAGGTATATTCTGAGTTCTCACTAAAATATTTTTTTTTCTTTGTCACAACAGAACAGAGGAACATCAAAATATATTAAAGTTCTGATAAAT
>NC_045751.1:2734536-2738425 GCF_008692095.1 Etheostoma spectabile
AAAATACAAACTTAAGATATAAAACTTAAAGTCCTTTGAACAAAAACACATTAACAAAAAATAGAAATCAGTGTTGCCAAAAGGGACATTTTAGAGCGTCCTCTGGTGGACAGACTATCCAACGCCATCACTAACAGGGATGTTGTAGAGTGTCCTCTGGTGGACAGACTATCCAACGCCATCACTAACAGGGACGTTGTAGCGCGTCCTCTGGTGGACAGACTATGCAACACCAACACTCATAACATGGGTGACAGTCAGTTTTTATTTTTAAAATATTCATTTATCAGAATCATTTATTTGTCATTATAAATAATTCCGATGAATGAATATAAAAAAAGAATTGTCCATTATAAATGCAGATACCGATAGATCGGGAAATGCCTAATATGGGCCGATAATATTGGCCCGCCGATACATCGGTCAGGATCTACTTGTAAAGCATCGCTCTGCCTCCTAAAGAAGTCAGCTTTTCAGATAAAGTATTTGGAGATGGGCTGTCTTCCTCTGGACGTGTCCCTGAGGACTCTCACCTGAGCAGTTATTTCCAGCATAGTGCTCACAGATGGAGGTCCTCTGAGAGACAGACAAGGGACTTAGTCATTCCACATCCCAAGAGAAAGTGCTCTACATTTACTCTAATACAGAAGATGACGATGTAAATAAACTCCCTTTCTTGTGAGCCTCTTCTCATCTTGTCCATAAATCCCACTTTTCATCCGTTTTGTCCCTAATCCTGGTTGTAAATGTTTTCCAACTGCATTGGATTACAGCAGTCAATGGCTTGGACATTGTAATCCATCTGTCCTGCCAGACCATTGAAGGGATGTATTTTTTCTGGCTCTTTTGTTTAATGTCCTATAAAAACACAAAGAAATTGGCATTTGTTCTTAAATTTCTCAATATGTTTATGCTATGTTTAGTGCACTGGAGACCATTATTCCGAATTCTGGAGGTAAATAACAAGATTAAATAATAAGCGTTTTGGCTGCTCTGTTTGTTCTTTCAGTCTCTGGTGATGATTATAAAAGGGAACATAACATGGTGTGTTTCTCTGTTCTGTACCTTCATCTGCTACATGGAATTTCAATCTCCAAAAATGGGATTGTTATATTTTCCCTATATGGCTATTTTTGAGCTAGCTTTTTGAATCTATGTTTTCAAAAAAACAATAGTTCCATTAGCTGTACTTGGATAATCCACATCTTGACATGATCATTATTTCTCATCATATTTGACATTTAATTAATCTTGCTGGCGGAACCCTTGTTGCAGCTATCTGCCTATTATTTTCATTTGTGAAACAAAAACAATTATGATATCCTGTATTGCTGCTGCAGATTTCAGTAACAATTTAAAGCCACGTTAAACAAGCTATGATTCTATGCGGACCAAGTTCATCAGTTCACATTAGGTTTCTCTCCATTCAGACGTAGCATTTCCATTTAGACCTGCTGTTTGCATCTGTGGAACCAATCAATAACTCAGCAGTGTGTTATTTGCATGGTAACTGATGTGAAGATGATTTTTAAAAAAAAAAACTTTGGAAGAATAGCGATTTTTGCCCTTTGACCTGTTTGGGGAGATGAATAAAAGAAGAATTCAGTGACTGTTGCTTATAACCGCTTGACTCTGCACACGGGAGTTGAGGGCAACGATGTAGAAATATTTCGACAATGGCTCGCTGGTAGTGTTTTTTTCCCCCAATCACTTTTTTTTTTTCTGAAGGAAAACAGATCGATATGCCTCACTCGGTTAGGAGACTCTCGGGATATATTACTTGTCCGTGACAAGAGGCTCCAAAGCCAGGACTATTGCCAAGATTTCAAGGATTCAAGACAAATTTGTGTCTCACTTCATAACATGCCCTTCAGAGCTGTGTGGATTTGAATACATACATATTAACAAAGAATAATATTTATTCACGAACACACATTTTTCTGATATCCCACTCACTCTATGCCATCTAGTGAGATTTGAGTTTCACCATTCATCACATTATAAATGAGACAGTGATGGAGGACGCTGAATACTGAACTATATTTCTTAGTGAGTTTTACTTCAGGATAAACAATAATATCAACGCTAGATCCTTTTACATATTGTAAAAGCAGGGATTTTTTAAATTATTTTTAATGTATACTTTTTTAATCCCACAAGGGGAAATAACAATGTACGCTCTGTTGTTGTTATTACACACAGGCATGAATTACACACACATGATCAGTACCTATACATGCATGGAGAGATGTTAGAGTGGGGGCGGGGGCTGCCCATGGAAAGGCGCCCCGAGCAGTTTGGGGTTCAGTGCCTTGCTCAAGAGCACCTTGGCAGTGCCCAGGAGGTGAACTGGCACCTCTCCAGCTACCAGTCCACCACCATACTTTGGTTCAAATGAGGACTTGAACCAGCAACCCAACTCCCTATGGACTGAGCTACTGCCCCCCCCCCCCCCCCCCCCCCCCAATGGGGCTATTTAACTTTTGCTACAATCTTTAGGAGGAAGACCCTTTAAGATACTGAAAGCAATACCTCGGGATATGTTTCTGATGACTATTTTGAGTATTTTACTTTCGGCTTGACTTTATCCTTTTGTCCATCACTGTACAGACAACACTGTACAAAGTTGATATGAAGCCATGTGGCACTCTGAACCCTCAAACTACAGTCGTCTAACTGCTAAATGCTTCATTTTTTACACTTGCGTGAGACCCGTTGTATTCATAATTTATTTAGCAAAAGGTTAAGCTTCGCAACGTAAACAGGACATTATATGCATATTTAGGCAATTTAACATCCACCAACTATGACGCCTTGTCTCTCCTAATACACCACAGCATTTTCATTTACCCCCCCCCCGCCATTTGAAGATGTGACCCAGGATATGTTGCCCTATTAGAAAGCAATAACGGATAAATTGCTTTGCAGAAGTATAATAAAGGAGCGCTGTGAAAGACTGCAGGCGCTAAATAATTTCATTTTCAATCGTTCAAATATGACACATTATTAAAATTTAAAAGCCAGTAGTTTTTTCTTCTTCTTTATTTATTCATTTTTTCCTGACCTGCAGGGTATTTTTGTGTTTATTTATGGGGAAATATCATCTGCAAGTCTTACTCAATTCTCAGACGTTATCCGTCAATACATTTGAGTCGAGTTATGCGCTTCACGCTTGTTTCCTGTCATGCACAAGCTCCATATGAACACAGATGTGCATTCATGCTTCTCACACTTAATTTAGCATGAAACATGAGCCAACTTTCAGAACTCGGACTAATGACTGTTGCTGTGCTGTTTAATGTACAGGTCCTGCTGTTAATGTGATGTGATGTGCATGTGCTCCATGTGAACGAAGACATACTAGGACTTTGGCATGTATGCCTTGTGTGAGTTGATTACAGCTGAGTACTTCAGGAGTAGCCAGTCGATGACCTTTGTCTTATGGTTTATAGCTAGTTGATCCTAGTATTATCAGTATGATAAGGAAAATGTAACATTTGACTGTTCCTTTCCTGTAACCCCACACGCTAAGGTAGCTAATTAATAACGCGCTCCTTAGCAGTAACTTAGTTACTACTGTAGGTCAAATAATAGTTAGCCGAGCATGTTAATGATTGCAGCTGACATTAGACAAACACGCCATTTAATCTGTTCCTTATGCTTTTGTGGTTTTGGTTTTGGAAGAGCTAGAAAAAAACGAATCCATTTTTAAATTCCAAATATTACTTAATAGAGTCTCATGTACACAGCTAAAAATTCAGTCACGGTTGCTAAAGCTAAAAGCTTGGATTGGACAATTGCTGTTATGATGACATGTTGTTACGGAGGACTTACAGCACGTTGACTGTGCATTGATTCAGGTGTATGCATATATATATATATATATATA
>NC_045751.1:2738435-2743204 GCF_008692095.1 Etheostoma spectabile
TATATATATATATATATATACGGTGTCACTGACATAAGTAGTATTTACATAATACTAAAAACGAGACTGAATCTGATTGTGAATCTGATTCTGATACAGAATCTGTGTCAAAATACCTGTACCAGCCGCATGACATTTAAGCACATTTTTAATAAAAACGGTCATAAAACTGTAATCACTTTAGCCCACTAAATCTAAATTGTTGCTTACAGTGGATGTCTTTAGCTCGCCTTATTCCGAAGCACACACACACACACACACTGCTTCGTCTCCATCAAGTCATTTGAATTTCTTTTTTTAGTGATCGTCAAAGAAACTGTCAGCATCAGCTTGTACGGAGGAAATCGCTCAAGTGTGCTGAGTTATTGGGGCCATTTGCGGCGAGCGTTAGTGCATGGATACAGGCTTGGATCGCTGAGGTATGCTTCAATCTGAAAAATGATTTGCAGAGTCAGACCGAACAGAGGACATTTCTCCATGTCACTTCACTTAACACGTGGCCTTTCCATCGTGTTGACAGGTCCCTGCGTTTTACACAATGTCTGCTGGGAAAGAATCTTGTGTGCTGTTGTCCTCACTAAAACTAAATTAAAACCCATGTGGTATTTAAAGGCAACGCTGAAAAATATTGCATCAAAGCAACAAAAAACATGTCACTGGAAGAGGGCAATGAAATGTGTTACCCTGGTCTGAATTTGGCTTTCACAGTCAACTGTACATAGTGTCCATTGATATCACATCTGCTTTATTATGCTGTTTTTAGTTAAAGTAAATTATTTTAATTATCTTCACTCTGTCATTGAATTGCAATCCTTGTAATGTCGGCCAAAGCACAGTGTCTGTTTACTCTGGGCATAGACATATACAGGGAATGGTTTTTGGCTGATGTCTGATTTAGCTCTGGGGATTATGTGAGGTCAAAGCAGATGCCGCTTATATGCAGATAAGGCTGCAGCAGCTGAAGCAGAAACGATTGCAATTCACGCTTGTGGGCTTTTTCTTTACACATTTTAGACAACAGAAATGGGAGCACAGCAGTACATGTTGCCATCATCAATCACTTCAGAGACTCAGTCACTGTGATGTGTCAAAAAGGATGAAAGGCATGATTCTCAATGATAGGGCTGTTAAAAATGCAGACTCCCGAGTAGACGGCATTAGGGTGTGTTATGCTAGGAGGTGCCGGAGCTGAACCAGCGTGGAAACTCATCTCACATGTTTACATACACCTAGGAATCCAGGTTATTACGGGAAACCAGGCATGGCGACAGGAAATCAGAGAACATTTTTAACTTTAATGATTACATGCACATGGTCAGCAATTCGATTTCTCTCTGACACGGTACCATATATTTTCTATTTTCAGCTGCAGGTTAAAACACATCTGGTACTGTTGTGAGAATTGACAGCAGCAGAATGGTGAAAAAAAACTATGATGTCCCATATGCATCGTAATAAAGGTAATATGTCGTTAATAGTTTTTTGATCGTCACTGGAGCTCTATGGCTCAGATGAATAAGATATCAGGCTTTTGCTACGTAGACAGTATTTGTTAGTAAGATCACATTATTGTTGCTTTTGGTCTTTTGAGATGTATTTTTTTCTTAAATAAGACAGACATTCTTTTATTGTTTTACTGACTGTAACAAAGCACAGATGTATTTTTAGAATATGGGACTACATTTTTGCATTTAACCCCTGTATTGTCTTCACTTTCGGGACCATCTTGTTTCCCTCGGGTCAAATTTGACCTGTGACTTATTTTGGGTTTGAAAAACAATTCTGAAATAAAATTTTGCTTCAAAATCTATTAACAAATATTGTCTTCATTTCAAACAACTGAGATGACATACAGTATATGTTTAGGGAATGCAATCAGTCTCTACTAGAACACAATTAAAAATGGAACTGGGATTTGTTTTTTTTGTCATAAGGTTCTAATTCATGTTAAAAATCCACTATGGAAAAACCATAAGTGGCATATCCAGAGCAATTTTCTGAATTGAGTCAGGAATACATTTTTATCACAGAAAATAAGGTAAGGTCATTAATTTTCAGGTAGAAAAAAAATGTGTATTTGTACCATTTTTCTTCTTGTAACAATTTGAAATGGGTCAATTTGACCCGAATACCATACAAGGGTTAAAGTTTTTGACTTAATGATCATACATACATATTAGCGTGTGTGTGTGTGTGTGTGTGTGTGTGTGTGTGTGTGTGTGTGTGTGTGTGTGTGTGTGTGGTGTGTGTGTGTGTGTGTGTGTGTGTGTGTGTGTGTGTGTGTGTATATGTGTGTATATATATGTGTGTGTATATATATATATGTGTGTATATATATGTATGTATATGTGTGTGTGTGTGTGTGTATATATATATGTATGTATGTATGTATGTATGTGTGTGTGGTTTCACACAAATTTAACTCTCCCCATTGGTGCATCACATTACACATTTTTCAATCTCAGTTTGGAAGTATCCATCAATTTGGATGAAGCCTCTCAAACTCAAGATGGGAACATGTTTTTAGAGGGAAGGCAGCCCTGGTACTGGGAGTGCTAAGTCATCTGTTAATCAGAGACAGACATAATTATGCTAGTTGTGAGGCATTTTCCTCATTTCTCAATTTGTATGCCAAGAGTTGCCTAACTATATCCATTCTGAAATGACATGAGCATTGTGGTGTTGGCCGCTGTTGCAATATTTCCACCCCTCCCAATGGACATATTGGGTAATAAATATGAGATCCACCAGTACTGTCTCGCACAGATGATGTTATTAGACTTGCCAGCCTGAGGCATCAGCTGTGTGTATTGGACGTCTGTCAAAGCACAGACCTCCCTTCCCCCCACTCCAGACTCCCCTCTGTGCTGAAACCAACTGGTCCAGGGATTGCATGCCAGACTCGTGTGGAGTTCCAGAGACCCCGCTTTGCTCCGTGTCCAAGTCAAAAGAAAGAGTCTGGCATTGAAATAGACTCCCCTACACTCATGATATAGTAAAAAAAAAAAAAGTCCTTTGCCTTGGCCAGCTTCATTGGGAAACCAGGGTGGGGTGGACTGCAAAGGGGTTGTGTGGGTAGGATATAGTTTCAGAATTTGCTTTAAAGGTGGTCCCCCACACATTCCTGGTGGCCTGTTGTGCAGGTTGAATAACATTCCAGTGTTGGATTGATACAGAAATGAAATGAGGAGAATGAATAGAAAAAAGATGGAGGGGTGGAAAGTCACCTTCAGTGGAGCTTTGGGCACCCCACCGTAAGTATGGGATCAAGGTGGCTGACAGGACTCCCCAGAAATGGAGTCTGTAGTTCTGTCTGAGAGGGTGTAAGGTTTTAGATCAAAGAGGATCATCAGAGCTGTAAAAAGAGCCACTGTGACATTGGCAAAAAGATTTGACACGCCATGACTCAGTACTATAGAAGAACATCAGGGCATCGCCTTTTTGTCTGAGATTTTTATTTTTTTAAATGCAGGATTTTCGCTATAGATTCAACAAGACCAAGAGTCCACATCCACAATAGCAACTACTTGAAGCTTAATGATAACATCAACGTGCTAACATGCCCATATCATAATGCTGATGTTTAGTGAGTGGTATATTAATGAAAGTTTTTTGGGGGAAATTAACTTGTTTTGCCCACCAGCCACAGTGGCTAGATGCCCAATTTTACCAGCCAATAATATTTTTTACCAGCCACTTTTTCTGGAATTCAAATGTATAAAAGAAAGTGTATCATATTTTTAATTGCTTCAGTTCATTTTTTTTTTAAATTTTAATACATATTTTAGCTCCAAGGTTTTAAGGAAGTACCAACAATGGGTACATTGTGCTTAGAGGTAAAGAGATGGTGGAAGGTTTCTTTTACATCTTCAGAGTTGATGATGATCTACAGCCACCATGGTTACCAAACATGTTCACTCCTGAACAGCCCCAAAACAGCATTATTATGCCATACTTAACAAAAGATACACAGGTGTGGATGAAAAACACATTCTTTATTGTAGATGAATACAAAGATAATCATCCTGGTATCCTCAAATTATCAGAAATGTCAACCTCATGGTGGCACTAGTGGGAATATTGGGTGATCACTAAAGTCTTTTGACAGGACAGCTAGGTGAGAAAGGGGGAAGACATGCAGGAAAATGTCAAAGGTCAGATTTGAACCTTGGACCCCCGCGTTGAGGCATTAACCTCCCTGTATATGTGCGCCTGTTCTACCCACAGAGTCAACCTTGGCCACGGGGATGTAAGATATTTTGATAGAGCAATTGTGTATTTGTCATATAGTAAGTGTATGCACTTCTTCCAATGTATCCCAGCTGCCAACAAATACACACTATTACATTCTCTACAGAAGATCTGGGTGCAAACCCTAATATTATGCTTTCCAGTCCAATTGTTGGGCCATTCAGGCCTAAATATCCAAACTTTTTTTGGAATTTGTACTGTCCATTTTTAATTCTTGGACTAAAGGCTCTTCCTCTAACAGACTGCCAAATGCACCAGTCTGTAGCAGTCCAATGTACAGTATGTGTACATGTGCGTAAGCCCCAATCACAGCACTGTAAAATCCATGGTTTACAGTCTGTTTTTGTACTTTGACATTCGCTAACTACTCCCGACCATTATGTGGCTGCATCACCCTGGAAGACCTCCGCTTTCAGATTTAGAAAGGTTGCCTGCTGAGTCCAACCCAGACACATTCAACTACTCAGCCAAGAGACACAGGACAAGGTCAGTGGATGGTGTGTGTGTGTGTGTGTGTG
>NC_045751.1:2743214-2744975 GCF_008692095.1 Etheostoma spectabile
GTGTGTGTGTGTGTGTGTGTGTTTTCACGCCACTGCCCAAAGTGTGTCCGAGTGCATCTAAACACAAAGGCGCACACAGGTCAGAGTGTGTCCTCTCCTCCCACAGTGTTCTCCATCCATGTTCTGGTTTGACAGGTTAGACATCTAACTAATTCCACACACAAAGCGGATAGAACAACCATTGATGGCATCAACATGGCGTTCTCTCTTTGTCCTCCCCAGTTCACTTCATTAAATCCCTTGTGTTTGCAGATTTGTACTTCAAAGTAAGTCGTTAATGACTTAATTAGAATTAGTCAGCATCTAGTGAAATTAAACCAGTACATCCTAAATGGCTTTTTTTTTGTGAATAGCTCAGCGTGAGCGCCCATGCTGCTGAGTCTATTACACAAGGACAACATTAGTTGGAGTTTATGCACCGCTGATGCCAATCTCATGTCTCTCTTTTTCTTTTTGGTTCACTTACAGTGAATATAACATACGTAGTGGGCTGTACGGGAAAAAGTATCTCAAGAAGACGAATAAAAAAGCTTGCTTAAAATTCAGTAGACATTTAGATTAAAGTTGATATACTGTAACGCCGGGGGGCCCCGGCTTTCTCCTCAGGTTTTAGAACTCGTGGTAAGACCAGGCACCTCAACACCAGCCGTGATTTGTCAGACCTAAGACTATTTGCTTCCACAAGAGAGGAAAGAACTGCTCTCTTTGCCTGAAAACATGCCCCATGAGGATATTTGCCCAGGCCAATCAGACTTTGATCAAACTCCATTTTATACTCTGAGTGAGGGCTGAGATACTCCACAGGCCCAAGCTCCCCACACTTCTTCCATGCGTTACTCGGCAGGCACTTCTTCCCTGTGGCTTGGAAAAACAAAATGCCCAATAACAGATGATTATCTTTGAGCATTCTGTGATAAGTTGGATTCGGAAGACAGGAGGAAGAAGCGTTGGCAACCAGGGTGCCTTCTCGGGGCGACCTGAACCGTAATGACTCGGAAATTGTCGGATCTTGGCTGGCCCGGCAGCTGTTACCAGCGTACTACAAGTCTTTTCTCAGCGGTCTGCGTGGCTTGACTGTGAGGTGTGTAAATATCAACAACAACAGACAATTTTACCTGTATTTCTCCGAATGCCTTGTAGTAGTATCCACATTCTCCCTATGCTTGTGAACTTTTGAACACTGTGAGTTTCAAGTCAGCCCCTTGAGCGAGCCGTCAGGCATTCCCGGGTTTATTCTCGATCGCCAATCGATCACTCCAAAGCCAGGTCGCTGAGGTCTTAACAAGGCAAGCCTTCTCACATTTCAGCAAGCATTTTCTAACAAATCTGCCAGACAACACAAAAGGAGCCTACAAAGCATTTCACCGCGGCGACCCTTGACCCAGCTATGTTTGGACGATTACTTACCTTTTAAACACCAGGTGAAAAAGAATGTCTGCCTGTCTGATTCAACAAGGGGATGGATGATATTTGACCGTAAAGAACAAGTGGTTGAAGTGTTTGTGCTGTTTTTCTCCTACATTTCCCATCCTTTTTAATGTTATTTTGGGGTATTTGGGTACAGATGTGTTATATTCAAAGGCTTTTGTAAGTCAGTCAAATCTAGTCAGGCTGATATACTCTCATTCAGGTCAAAGCTGCATAGACAATAAGTTAGTAAATGTAGTAATGTAATGCACTGGCAAATTTGAAATAACAATGGAAATGCTATACATTGCAATATATGCAATTTCTAAATTTTTATATATATATATATATATA
>NC_045751.1:2744985-2746399 GCF_008692095.1 Etheostoma spectabile
TATATATATATATATATATAAAGTATTTACTTCATGTTGAAGTGCTTTTGGTGGAGGTTAAAAGCTAGACAAAAAAATCTTTAAAAGAATGTATTTCATTGTTAGTGTTGGTGAATCAATAATGTCTTGCAACAAAACACCACAATATATTGCTTTATCGATTATTTTTTTTCCCCCCACTCTCATATTGATATTTGTACATTCAGGAACATTGCTAAGACCAGAGCATTTCACACAATAAAATGCAGAGCAGGTTCAAACAATAGATGTTTTGCCTGAAATGTCAACGATAAAAGGGTCCTTTGAGTGTTCGCTGTGAAGCAGTGAATGTTTTTTGGGAAATTTCATTTCATGAAATGTTACGGGTAGAATTATCTCAATGAGACTGATCTAGAATGATACATTAATGAGGGAATCAATTTGTTTCTGTAACTTAAAGCCAGATTGTTACTTTGTAAAGAATACAAATTACATTCAATGTGTTACTTATGAAAGGTTGAACTCATAAGCAATGAGAACGCCCTCCTTCTTCTTTTCTTAACATAATGAGGGGTTTTCCTGCTCTACAGCCTCACTGAGTCCGGTATGACAGATGATTTATAATGGCTAATGTTAGAAAAGTTTTTCTTCGCGATAACAATTTATCACCAATAAATGAGTAAACTCCCTGCTGAGCAAAGAATGACGCATGATCTAAATTAGTTTTCTGTGTTTCTGACTTCCCTCCCTGCTTTTTCTCAGTACATTTCCATGTTAATGTACGCCACTTATTTCCAGTTTTTCATTTACAGTAAATGTATGAGTTGAACATTCAGTGGACATTGATGGATACATAAGTATACCCACACACACCTGCCTTTTGTTCAAACCCCTTCATCCTTCAGGAGCTCCCTCCCCCACTCCTATTTGCCTCTAATTGAGCTGTGAGTCCAGTCCAGGTGGAACCTATTTGAATTCCCTGTGGTCTTGACCAACGTGGTTGCCTGTGACACAGTCGTTGCTCTCATTTCCAGACCGTTTACAACATATTTTACCATCGGTAACACTCATGCTGCAATCATTATGCCACCTAGACACACCATAGCGATTTGTGGTCAAAAGCACTAACACAGAAATGCAGGACCAGATGTAAGGGAGAATTAACATTGTAATCAAGTTGGTATTGAGTGGCTGCAGCATGATACATAATGTTGAAAATGTGCATCACATTTGCCTAGCCAGGGATGCTCTGCAATTCATATTTTAAGATTGCATTATATTCTGTGCACTTGGCTCAGCATTAGATAATGATATTGAAATGCATGCGCCATTGGGATCAGTGTTATTGACATTGGAATTTGCTGGACCCCTGATTCAAAGGCTGTGCTGAAATTGCTGTTGCTGTTTGTTTGTGTGTGTGTGTGTGTGTGTGTGT
>NC_045751.1:2746409-2756209 GCF_008692095.1 Etheostoma spectabile
TGTGTGTGTGTGTGTGTGTGTGTGTGTGTGTGAGTGAGTGATTTCTTTTCTCCCTTCTCATATCTGGCAGGGAATGAAGTGTCCATTGGAAAATTATGCAAATGTAGTTAGAGGGAAAACAAAATGCAAGGAAAGTGAGACCTAAAAATGTCAAATACAAATAAAAAAAAAGAAAAGAAATGGAGTTTTCAGAGCAGATGCCCTTCAAACATGGCTCAGCCGAGTTCAGGCTGTGCTGAAAAATGATAGCAGTAATTAGAAAAATGGCCTGGTTTGGCTTTGTTTCACGTGTAAAAGGGTGTGACCTCTATTGTGTTTCTTTGCATGTTTTGGAGCTCATGGTTACAGTGCTTGGTGTGGTTTGCACCTGTCCTGCGACCATGTGTTGTCCATTTTGAAAACAGTAAAGTGGTTTGTATCAGATTGACGGTCATATTATTTAGTTAATCATTGCGAATTAATCAATTATCAGCTCATTCAGAAATATTCTCAGTTTCACAAACATGGATGCACAGTCTAGAACCACTGTAGCAGCTCTGTGCACTTATTAGGGGTGTATGATTCAGAAAATGTCACCATTCTATTCAATATTGATTTTCGATTCAAAAACGATTCACAAAAATAAAAAACAATTCACAGTTTGTAAATGTAGTTACTTTTTGTATGTACAATGTGTGTGTGTATGTATGTATGTGTATATGTATCCATATTATTCATGTGGATTGAATTTCCCCTTGGGGATCAGTAAAGTATTTGACTATCTATAAGTTGATTGCAGTAGACATACAAAAAAAATCCAATTTTTCTTTTTTACATTTGAAAATATTTTTGGAATACTATGAGTCAATTTAGAATCGGTAGAGCTTGAATCACTATTTGAATACAAATTGATTTGTTTGCACACCCCTAGTACTTAGATACAGGAGTGTTTTGAGTTGGGTTTGTGTTAACATGCTAATAGTGACCTGCTAATGTTCACCATGTCAGTTTTGCATGCAATATGTATATCAAATATTCATTGCAGTCATCCAATAGTCATTTTGCTGAAAACCACGAATGTGAACCCTAAGTCTAACTTGCCAAAGTCATTAGGATACATTGTCTGGAAACCATAAAGGTCTCCACACAATTATGTGCCCATCTACCCAGTAGATGTTGACATATTTCACTGGAACACTCTTCTGGTGGAGCTAGATAAAAAAATAATGAGATCATGAGAACATTATCACAAGTTATTAGGAACCATCCTGTGAATGCCATGGATATCTGGACCAGATTGCATGGCAAATCATCCAATAGTTAAAATAACTTCAGTCTGGACAAAAGTGGTGGATCGACAGACAGACGGACAGACAGACATTGCCAATCCTAGAGCTATGGCGCTAACATGGCTAAAAATATTAAGACTGTGGCAGAGAGGTCATGTTTTTCACCACATATCTGTCATACCCATTTGTGTCTTGGAAAATTGCTCTTGTCAGCATAATACATTGTCAATATATTGATGCCGCCATTGATGCCGATCCATACGGGGCATGGGATTTATCTTTGAGGTCACTTTGTTTTAAATCTGTATATTTTATGTTTTAAATATGTATATATCTTATCTTTGTTGGTAATTTGCACATGAAAATATGGATTATTTTTACCCTGAACCATGATGCTTAGGCCTCTGCAGTCATGTAATGTGTTGCCTTAGTGCTCACATCCAAAATCAAAGCCTTGCCACAAAATGACTTAATGTGTTTGTGGGCACTGAATGCCAATTGCTCCTGGTAGGTGCTTAATGGCCAACGGATAAGGTTGTCATGGTAACCTGCCCACCTGAGCCACTATAGCAAGCATCATCAAATCTTGGACCGTTGTCCGGACCTGGATCGAGTGACCATTCCGTCTCGACCCCTTAGCGATTTCTGATATATGAATGAGAATAAATAATCTTCACATAACATGCATGAGAATTTTACTAACTCCATTCAAGCCCAAACTATTTTTTTTTTAAATTTTTTATTATACTTTATTAATCCCACAAGGGGAAACTACACTTTTCACTCTGTTGTTATTACACACATTACACACAGGCCTGAACTACACACACATGCTCAGGACCTACACATGCACTAATGGAGAGATGTCAGAGTGGGGGGGGGGGCTGCCCATGAAAAGGCGCCCCGAGCAGTTGGGGGTTCGGTGCCTTGCTCAAGAGCACCTTGGCAGTGCCAAGGAGGTGAACTGGCACCTCTCCAGCTACCAGTCCACCACCATACTTTGGTCTGTACGGAGACTTGAACCAGCAACCCTCCGGTTCCCTACTCAACTCCCTATGGACTGAGCTACTACCACCCCCAAACTACTCACATGACATACACGTAGAAAGAATACAAAAACACTACTAATAAAAGGGCTGTTCAAAGCTCTCTTTGTACTTTTTATTTATTTTATTCAGTAGATTCTGTATTGTTGTCTTGTCTTAAAATGTAGGCCTTAGCTTCATTGTGTTGGACTAAGTTCATTTATAGTAAAGATAGCTAGTTGTTTTCCATGCCGGTGCCATACAAATGATCAGAGCACATTCATTTTGGAGCTGGTAAAGAAAGCTGGAGGTAATTTTAATTACTTAATGTACTACAGGGTAGCTTAATCCATAATAATACTTCATCATGTATTAGTTGATTCATATTTTTTTTTAATAACCTGAATCTGCTAAGCAACTAATGTCGTTGTAAAATAAATGTAGTGCAGCGAAAAGTACAATATTGGCTTCTGAAATGTAGTGGAAGCATAATAAAATTAAAATATTAAACACAAGTACCAAAAACATGTACTTCAGTACAGTACTTGAGTAGATGTACTTAGCTACATTCCACCAGTGTTGAAATGATATAGAAATGTATATCGTTGATTTTATTTGACACTGTTTTTTTTTTTAGTTCGGATCTTTGCTTGGGGGGGGGGGCATTTTAGTAACTGGACCTCCTTTGAATCTCTGCACCATAGCAACAGCAGCGGAAGTGTACGCTGTACGTTGGTTTCGCTCACTGCAATTCATGACCTTCACATATCGGCTAATACATTTTCATTTACATCTTTGTCTGTCTCTATTTGTCTCTATTCTGTTTTTTGTTTTTTTTAATCATCTATAAATCTATTTATTCCATCTGTCCCATTTATCTCACTGATTTCCCTGTCTCTCTCTGTCTTCCAACCCTCGTATCCTCCTACCCTCAATCTTTTACATTCCTCCTTTTCCCAATTTGTGATAATTCATCCCTCTCTCTTTCCTGTCCTGCCTATTACCCTCCTTCTTCCTCTTTCTCTTCCTTTGTCTGGGATCCATTTGTGCTGCATTAGCCAAGATATGCTGAGCGAGAAAGACAGGGAGGATAGAAAGAAGGAGGACTTGGAAAATGGATAGTGTCTGAGCTTTGCATTATAATGGAGAACTATCTAAAGGCAGATTTTCCCTGCCTTTAAACGATGCATCTATATGCCTTTATTCCCCCAACTCTACGTCTGCTCAGGCCTCGGTGCTTTTATTTCCCTCCCTTGTGGGAATGCAAACCAATCCCTTTGTATGCTTGTGTACTGTTAAATATGTTAATTTGTTTTATTTTTTTGGATCTAGCTTTTTTTTTTATTGTATGTGTGTGTGCACGTAATTTCCTCTAATGGATTGTGTTTCTATTGTCTTGTAGTTAAGAAGTGTTTTGTGTGTCGGGATGGGTTGCAATGCCTTTGTGCGCACGGAGGAGGGAAGGTCCCATTATTTAACCCAAGCCATCAGTCACACTCAACAAGCCTATCATACAGGACCATTCAGAGACTGTGCAGGCTAAAGTTAGCGCTATTATCTGCCTGTCACTGGCTAGCTGTGTTCGGGTCCCTCGTGGAAAAACCAATTGTATGAGTGAATGCCTTGCTGCTCACGTTGTCAAGCTTCAGGGATGCACACAGTGCCTTAAAAGAGCCTTCTCCATTTACCTTCAGTTTTTTTTCTTCTTTTTTACACCTTTCAACTTGCATTAGGAAGCATGATTTTGACATTTAGTAATATAACAGTGACCGCTCAATCCTCAACCATCAGCAAGGTTGGCAGGCCCAACCAAGTGAAAAAATAAGTCTAAAAGCAAAGGATCATCTCGATTTTAATCATCTCAGCTCATCTCCTAAGATTTCCGAGTGAGTGCTCATCAATCAAACTGTATGCAGACAGTGTGCTTGATTAATATTCATTTTATACGAGACACTTCATTTGCATGAACACACTGTCTGTCTCATAAAAGTCAGCAAGCCCTCCCCACTGGTGTGATAAGCATCTGGACATGGAACAGTAGAAAATCGGCGACATGGTACTTAACCCGGCAACATGATCCCACTTCATTACATAGTGTTAGTGGGAGGGGCTTCAAGCAGGCGGGAGTAGTATTATCATACTTATGGTATATCGTATCACCTGACACACCGACACGACGGCCGGCCTTCGACAGAAAAGGACTGACACCAAAGTGGCGCCGACTTGAGTGCACGTTCTTCAGTAGGTAGACTAATCTGATTGGTCGAACGCGTCACGCGGGTCTGGCTTATCCGGAATTTCAAAACCAGACCATCATGGTGGCTTGTTCGGAACACAATCTCACATTTTACAAAATTAGTTCACCCAAATGTGTCTCCGAAAACATTTTAAAGGAGAAATAGACCGTGCAGTTGCTGAATCTGTCTTCATTTCAGATGGACCAAGGTCAGTGTAACCCTCCTGTTGTCCTCAGGGTCAAATTTGACCCATTTTCAAAAAAAAATCTAAATCAGAAATTTGGGTTTCCTACAACGAAAATGTAAAAGAAAAAAATAACGTTGCTGGTTCCATACGACGCTCCTCATAAGTCAAACAACTGATCAGTTCACTATTTTCATTGAATTTGTTTTTTTAATTTAATTAGTAAAAATAATTTAATTATGGCATTTTAAGAAAAAAAAGAAAAATTTAAGAACACTTAAAAAAGTGACAGAACTAAAGGGAAAAACAACAAAAACGTCCCAAAAATAGCAGAAATAATCCACAAAGACATTGTAAAAAGTGAGAAAGATCTTTAGGAAAAGTTAGAAAACATCACCAAGTGACAACAAATGTCGGGGAAAGCTTCAAAAACATCAAAACAACAACATAAATGTTCAAATCAATCAATCAATCAAGAACTTTGGTAAAAGTGACAAAAGTTTCTTAAGGAGGTTTTAACTTAATAATTTGACCCAGAAAACCTAAATGTTGCATGGTCTACGGGAAGACAACACGAGGGTTAAAAGGTTTTCGTCAGATTTTGAGAGACTCTAGTCACGCTCACCCCGCTCGTCATTTCCGGGTTAGTGCTCCACCAATCAGATTGGTCGTTGAGTCCAACTGCCCGCCTTAAAATTCAATGTATCAAACCGGCCCAAATGAAGGCAGCCGGCCCCTCCGAACACACCAAACACACTCGGGTCACCGACCTCGCCAGACTGTCCGACGGCCAATAATCGGGTTGGTGTGTCAGGGCCTTTAGTACGTACCCCTCAGATAACACTGAGGATCAAGTTTCACTTAGTTCCAAAAGCATTTTATAGAATGCGTCTGGATTAATAAAAATCATGTTAGGTTTCCTCGGGTCAGGTAGTGACAGATGGAGAAATACCCTGAGGTGGAGAGGTGCATCGGTGTGAAGGCTATCTCACCACTTTATGTTAGGGTTACAGAGATGACAGAGAAATCCATATCTCTCATTTAAAAAGGTTTAAAATGAACATGTCCAGTCACAGCTGACCTGAGAGTAAAGACAGACAGACAGACAGACAGACAGACAGACAGATACTTTATTCATCCTGAAGGACATTTTTGGCATCCAGTAGCAAGACAACCATAACACAACAAAAACATATATCACACATACCTAAGAAAATTAAAAATCACTGACAGAAATGCAATGATCATGATACTATCCTAGACTGTGTGTAATGAGGAAAGTGAAAAAACTAGTGAAAAAGTGAACAGTGTAGGGATTGAACCGTGCATGATAAAACATTGACTTTGATTATAAAATATAAACATAATAACCTATCAACTGACTGACTGATTAAGAATTAGAACATTATGTAACGGGGAATATGTTATAAGATGTAAGATGTAGATGTTATGACCATAGTCAAGGTTATGTGTGTGGAGGGGGTGGGGGGGGGCATAGAAATCATCTGAAGAGATTTTTCCGACATGTCCAGTTATATTTCAGGTAATACTGAAAAATGCATATCAGCTTGAAATTAAAAACCATCTGCATAACAATCATATAAATGAAGCTGGAACAATTAGTTGATTAAACAATAAGTCAGTTGACAGAAAAATAATCAACTTTTTTTTATGCCATTTTTTATTTATTTTTTTGATGATCAAATGTTTTGCCAAACCTTCACATGTTCCAGCCTCTCACTCGTCAGTATTTGCTGCTGTTCTTCATCTGGTGTGAATGGACATTTAAGATGTGTGGGGGGTTGGATTGTCTTAAAGTAATAAGCGATGGGATCACCGCTTGGGCTTTAGGAAAGTGGAATGGGAATATAGGCCAAATGATCTTGTTAAGTAGCTACGAGTACGGCCAGGCAATATGATTACATACAATGTCAGGAGATAATAACAGTTTTTTCGCCCTTTATCCACCTCTTTAATATCTGTGGTTTTATTGTTGGCAATGACACAAATCCATAAACAGGACCGCTTGACAACAATATTGGATTCACAGGGTTTTCTCATTAGTGTGTTGTAATATCAAAATATTACAGGTATTTTATTCCCTGGTGTAAGAAAATACATACATTTAGCTATTATTGCATTATATTGTGATATATACAATACATATAGTCAATTTTAATATACATATAGCATTGCAAAATAGTTTACCCATTTCACCCACCCCTAGCAACAAAAAACAGGTCACACTGTCACATGATGCTGTGCCAGTTCATTACACGAGGAAATAGAAAGAGCATTCGGATTCATGCATTTCAGTGTAAGTGAAAAATAGCAGTTCCAATAATCATTGGGTCTTTACGACCCCCCCCCTCCCCTTCTTTTAAAAGGTCTTACTGTCTTTTCAGAACGGATTTGGCTTGTTCATCTAGAGCCACAGCAGTGCCTTCAGCAATCACAGCAGAGACACTGACTCATATGCAAACTTGTAGTTGTGTATTTAAATATGAAAAGTATATGTAAAAAGCATGAAAAACAAGTGGCATACTGTCCTTTACTCCTTGTAAACTCTCTTTCACTCAGGAGTTAGAGAGGAAAAAAAGAGCTTTACAGCGAGAAAGAAGGCTTATATAAAATATATGAACTGGCCCTCAACGGTTTCCCATGAGATACGTTCCACTCTAGTGGTGACAGGTAATGCACCAAATGCCAAGGCATACAGATGATTGTGTTCATTCGTATTCAAATCACACAGTCACACATCATGCCTAATTTCAACATAACACATTTGAATCTCACCCAATTCGAAGGAGCACAGGAGTGTTATCAATGTCAAGATAGCGGGATGTTTTCAGTAGTAAACAAGCAGAGCCGAACATCTTCCCGTGTAGCTTTTAACGCTGAAAACCTGAACAAACACCTTTACAAATAGGTGATTTTTGTCATTTGCAATATCACCACACGGGAATAATGACTGCATATTTTGAATTTACATGTGAGATGTATTGTCTTTGTCATTTTTTTTTTCATTTTTAGTCTCAGTTTCTCCCAAGCGCCTTAAATGCAGCCTTAATTGAAGATCCGACTTATATCAAGCTAATTCCATTCCAGGTTCCATTTCCCTCCATTTGTCTTTTTCTCTGAGTCACGTCATTGCTGCGAGACAACATATTCCCCCCCCCCCCCCCCCCATTCTTAAATCTGTCAGGTTTCATCTGCGCCCCTTTGGCACACACACACACACAATTATTAAAATAGCACAAACAACTACATCACTGATTAGAGCAAAAGTTGTTCTGCAGGAAACAGCGAGTCATGGAAAAAGTCTCCTTGATGTGGCTGAGAACAGAGCTGCGGTCGCTGCTCTCTCCGCTAAATGTTGGCCAACTTTTATCAGAGGGAGTTATCCTAAATCCCCCTCAGAGTACCCTTGAAACGTCAGCACCATAATGTATCATAAGGCTCCTTTTGGAATACAAGACCAGTTGGCAATGCCGGACCACTGCTGTCTTCCTTTCCTTTTTTTTTTTTTTTTTTTTACTCCTCTTCTTTTTCTTTCTTTCTTTTTTTTGCATTGAACTGGGTCCAAGCTCCTCTCATAAATATGTATTTTATAATGTGTTTTTCTGGCATTGATTGCAGTTCCTGTACCTAAGCCCCACGTTTTTTTTTTGAGAGCAAATTAACGACTGTGTAGGTGAAGTGTTTTTCATTTTATGTGATAATTTCTAAGTAACACCTTGTGCTGTTAGATATGGCGCATAAAGTCTCACTTACACACACACACACACACACACACACACACACACACACACACACACACACACAGATGCCTGCACATGGTGATAACACATGGAGCTACAAATGCTCATTGTCTTCTGCTATAGAAGCAGCCACTACACTATCGCGCTACTTGCTACATGCATTTATTTTGACACACGCCCCCCCCAAAAAAGCCATATGCCAAAAAATCATTCGGAAAACAGGTATATATTGTCCTGTTTTGAAATATATTTTCACCATGATTTTATGCTTTGAGTCTGTATTTTCAATTTAGAAATTGTCCTACAGCATAGACTTCAGGTCCTATTTGCCACTTGGACAGTGTTTTTGAATGTGTTTATTTCTGTAAAAATGTATTTTTCTTTTCTTTTTTTGTCAAGTTAGTCACAGCATCTGATTTGATGTCATATTTAATTTAGCTCTCCTGCAGCTGTCGGAGCATTTTGATAAAAGGGCTGTTTACTCACAAGGGTAATACTTAGATCAAATACACTCTTTCACAAAGCTATTTAAATGTCTTAAATACCTGCCATCATATTTCTATACACACACACACACGAAGAATCAAGTCAACAATACAGTAGATGTGCTTTATGTGAGTTATGTAAGCTCGAGTTTTATTCACTCATGGCCTTTTGCCAATACTTTTCTGATGAGCACGCCAACCTTTAACCTCCTAATATTACCCTAATGGTCTGTTTATGCAGATATCCATGATAGGCTTGCTGCCCTTCTCTTAAACCTATTAGTATCTGCTCAATGAAATCTGATTGCTCTAATCTATGATTTTTTGAATGGGTATTAAGAGTTGGATTTTAAGATGGGGGGAAATGTCACTGTGACACAGGAAGCATAACTCCATGCAGGGATGGAGGTGGACAATCTAATAAAAAAGGATATAGGTGTATTTAAAATTCACTGTTGGTATAATTTGAGATTTTGATGTCAGTCGGCTTCCCCAGTGCCTTGTCAGTTGATGCAGAGCTCACGTTTTGACCTTTTTGTAACTAGATTTTCTGCCGTCCCACAATGGAATTAACTCACCGTAATATTAAAATGCAGTATGGAATGCTTAATGTGCCAAGGATAATGCTTGTGTAGAGGATGGTAGCTTTGTGTGCACTCTTTGGCTTGCATCATTTTGCAGAGATTATGTTTCTTCAGGAGATCATGGTTGATAGTGGATACTAGAGGGGTTTGGATTGCCCTAATCATTAAAGCCGACTTAACCTTAATAGTTTGATAAGGATAATGCTGAGAATCCCATCAGAATATAGATGATTTTTTTTTTTTTTTTTATCACGAT
>NC_045751.1:2756219-2757545 GCF_008692095.1 Etheostoma spectabile
TTTCTATATTCATACTTCGCTTATGGGATGTGGAGTTCCACATTTTCACGCATGGTTTTGTGAGCAGTGACACATCCTATGTGTCATTCTCACAGCAGTCACAAGCCAACGCTATATAAATCACATTGGATGCTCATTCAATTCATTTTTTGTTAACAAGCAATCGCTCTGCGATGACGGCACTGCCGTGATCTTAGAGGAGGTGGTGTGTAGCTTTGAGTGGATCAGGGAAGTCATTTTTGTTGGCTAAAATTTTGGAGAGAAGCCCGTGAGCACAGTAGTCGTTTCTTAGGCCGTGCAAATACATTCACAGGTGCAACAGCTCAAGCTGTGAACTTATGGCTCATGCCCACAGGAAAAAGAAAACACCGCCGCGTTTCTTATGTCAAATACCATCAGGCCTTGCAAGAATACACACAAGGTCTTTGCACATATGCATGTGCAAAGACGCATACTCCATACACACACACATGCACATAGCTGTCCGCCAAAGCCTAAAGCAGCGTGTGCTTCATCTCTTACTTCTTGTTTCTCTGTGGGAGTGATTTACTGGTAAGGTGGGGGAGTTAACACATTGATGTGCAAACAACAACAGAATATCCCAAAATACATTTTGCGGTTGGCAACGCCTAAGTGGTTAGTTGATCACACCAGATATGAGTTCAGCTGACTGGAGATTGAGCAACTTGCACCGTGTCACTTGATGACAACTTGAAACTCCCGATGCCATAAGGACTGCGCGCGAGGAGGATAAAGCCATGGTGCATCCATCTGGTGTGTTTGTTACTCAGTCATATAAAGTCTTCTTTTCAGCTAACATGTATGTTTGTTTTTTTTTCTGACAGATTTTGGACGGCATCTGGCGCCAGAGCAGCTCGACCTGTGGTGGTGTTGGGATTGCGGCACAGTGGAGAGAGCTGTGCCATAGAGAAAGCACCCGATTCGGGCGTTTGCCAGCAAAAGACTGAACTCAACTGGGAACTTGAGCAGCGGGCGGTAAGAGGAGGAGGCCATGTGGACCGCACGCCTGCTAGTCCTTGCCAGCCTCTTCGCACCAGCCGCTCTGGGTGAGTCTCTCTTTCATTAGAGCTTGTGTGTGTTTGTCTGCATACGTGTTCATGTGGAACAGCTGTGGGCACAAAACATACAGTGGCTGGAGAAAGTTTACACACCCAGGCTTAAGTTGATTAAAAAGAGGAATAAAAAAAACCTCTTTTGGAAATTGATCTTAATGCCTTAATTAAAAAAATTTAGGAAAATCCAAACTTTTAAGGACACCACTTTTCTTTGTGAATGAACAATGTATTGTAAATAAATAAATGTTCT
>NC_045751.1:2757555-2758382 GCF_008692095.1 Etheostoma spectabile
AAAATACAGGGAGCATAAGTATACACCCCCCTATGTTAAACTCCTATAGAAACAGGAAGATTTTTATTTTTAAAGGCCGGTTAATTCATTGATACAGGATCCTATGCATCCTGATAAAGTTCCCTTGGACTTTGGAATTAAAATAGCCCCTCCCCCCCACATCATCACATACCCTTCACCATACATAGAGATTGGCATGAGGAACTTTGTGTAAGATCATCTCTCAATGCAAATCAAACCAGCTATCAGGCTAACTGAAATAACACCATGCCTATCTCTAGGTATGGTGAAGGATATGTGATGATGGGGGGGGGGGGGCATTTTAATTCCAAAGGCAAAGGGAACTTTATCAGGATACCAAGTATCCTGATTCATGAAATAACTGGCCTTTAAAAATGAAAATGTGCCTGATTCTATGGGAGTTTAACATAGGGGTGTGTATACTTTTGCCCCCTGTATTTTAATCCTTGTGTTGTCTTCCCATCAACCACTAAAAAATTTATCGCATTTTATGACATTTTTTTCACTTTTTTAATGTAGTGGGTCCTTTTTTTGATGTTTTTTTCCAAAGTTGTTTGATATTTCTAATGTTGACATTTTCAGCTTATTTCGAAGGCCCATTCTTTGTGATGAAAAAACTGAAAATGGGTCATATTTGACCCAAGGACAACATGAGGGTAAAGAAGAATATTTATCTATTTACAATACATCATTCATTCACAAAGAAAATCGCTGTCCTTTAAAAAGGTTGGATTTTCCTAATTTGTTTTAATTGAGGCATTAAGACCAATTTCCAAAAGTTTTTTTATTCCTCTTTTTAATCAACT
>NC_045751.1:2758392-2763369 GCF_008692095.1 Etheostoma spectabile
TGTGTAAACTTTCTCAAGCCACTGTAGCTCTCAGATTTTATGACTGGCATGATTTGAAGCCGTATCAGAATGTCATCCTTTTGCTATTTAAGCGCCACATTCTGTCAGCCAGCTGCGATATTAAAAGCCTCTGACTTTATGTCTGTCTCTTTTTCACCGTCTATCGAGCGGCTCTCGCTAATTAGCAGTATTTTTTTTTTCTTTTTTTTTTTTTTACTCCTTAAACTCTGAGCAACTTTTTTGCTACACTGTTCTTTTTTTGCTCTCTCTTGTCTGTTCCGTTCTCTGATTTTCCATCTATTTTTAGATCTGTCCCTCTTTCTCCCATCTCCGTCTACTGCTCTCCTGGCAATAAGAAATGAACTGAGCTAACTTTCAAAGAATCATTAACACTGCTTTGGCTTTGTGGCGCGTGTTTAGCATAGCGAGAGTTGCAGGAGGAGAAGAAGAAAAAAAAAAATCTTTTATCATTTCACGCATTAAGATCTGAAGATGAAGTTGCAAGGACCCTCTTTTCCCACCTCGCGGTAAACGGAAACCGCCGTAGTTTTGTAGAGTTTCCCTTTGGCCTTCTGTGAATTGTTTCAGAGGCAAACTAAATGAAGTAATTTAAATTCAGATTAAAAGAAATAAGTGGTGGTGGTCGGGCGCTTTGTAGAAGCGTGTGTGTGTGTGTGTGTGTGTGTGTGTGTGTGTGAGAGAGAGAGATGGGATGGTTGGTCACAATCAACTAGATGTAGGGAGTGTTGGGAGTGGGGCAATAGCCCATAACAATGTTAATTTGATATGGCTCAAACCATTTATAGGAGATTTGAAGCTAATTGAATTGTTTTTGTCCCGCGATATCTACGCAGGGCGGAGGCAACCGGGTTCAACATCCAGTGCTAATGAAAGCACGCTTTCCAGCATCGTTAGTTTCTTCTTAATGCTCAAAAGGAAGGGTTCAGGGGACAGCAATATGTCAAGCGTTTCTCCTTAGAGACCAGAGGTGGAAACATTTTCAGACCCACCAAGGAAGACCATGACAGCCATGTAGGTTGCAGATTTCAGGTTGAACTGAAATTTTAATAAAATTATTGATTTGATCACTTTTTAATTAACCAGAAAAATACCTTCTTACTTTTGCAGTGATAGCACCCACAACACTAGTGTTATCAGGAGGTGTTGTCCCCCCTCTTCAATAATGTCGGATAGACACAGTGCTGTTTGTGAGTGAGAGCTGCCGATGACTCAGTAGCTATTGAAATTGCATAAATGAAAAGTAACGTCTGGTGGGAATCATCTCTAGTTTCCATTCTCCTTGTGGAATTAGTTAGCCAAGCTCAGGTCCTCATACATATTTAATGGTGGTAAAAACACCTGCTGGTGGCTTCATTTCTACCATTTTTAGTCTTTTTAGACAGAATAATGTCATTTTCTTGCAGTTTTTTCTCCAGTTGTGCTTTTTCTTTCTTTGTGTTTTTTGGGGTATTTTTTTAGGTCTCTATTTTCACAGGACAGATGAAGACTTGAAAGAGGAGAAAGACATGACACGCAGCAAAGGGCTGCAGATCGGATGTATGTGCGCCTGCTCTCCCAACTGAGCTAACCCGGCCTCATCAACATTGTGTTTTTATCAGGTTTTTAATACTGTGTAAATTATCACGTCTTAGTACAATTTATCCCTTGTGTTGTCTTCCCGTCAAAATTGAAAATCAACACTTTTTGTTGTTTTTGCTTTTTAACTTTTCCTACTTTTTATGCTTTTTTCAATGTTCAGCAACTTCTTAACTTTAGTTTTACAGTTATTGTTGGAATGTATGGTCAATAAACCTCATTTATAGTAAATAATACCTAATGTTTGAGTGGATGTTGATGGATAATCTTTAACTAAATACTATTTCAAAATCACTTCAATTTGTTTTTTCAAATGCAAAAAAATTGTATAACACACCCCAAAAATTACTGAAAGTACAGATTTGTACTTACCAAACAGCGTTTGAATCAATCATGTTATTTTGGTTAAAAAGAACATTGATATAGAAAAATGAGTCAATTTGACCCAAGGACAACTCAAGGGTTAGTTACAGATATATGCTATGTTGACATACAACTGCATATCGTAGTTTTTAATGGAACCCCTTAAATTTAACTTCAATGCACCAACTGTACAGTATACGCTTGGGTTGCACCATATGAGGAAAATGTTAAGTTGCGATTATTTTGACTATCGCTATTGCGATATGATTCATGATATTGGAGGGAATGATACATTTGTTGGATCATCATTCTCATTTTCATTGAAACACAAATAAAGATGTACTATAGTCATGTAGTGTGATTTGTGAACAAAGAGGTTTTCCTGTAGTCCGTAGGATAGGGTTTGTAGGCCCAGGACGTCTCTGCAGCAACACCATACTTCATTCAGAATGTTTAGACATATATTTTACCTCTAACAAATACGTATTGCGCTCCCCTTTGCCATTTGGATTTTGCACTAGTCCATATTGCGATTTTGATAAAATTGCGATTGATCGTGCAGCCATAGTGTACGCTGTTTGAAGTGACACATCATGCACAAATAACCATATAGTGCAAGCCCTGTGTGCATTTTTACTCCTTATTGTTTTTACCTCTTGACCTTGTATTTGATTAGCATTGACTCTCAAGGGCTCATCTTCAACGGCTGTGTCAATCACACAGCTTGTAAACATCTCTCCTGTCCATGGGATGTCTGTCTGATGTCTGTCTGCTGCGTTTGAGCTACACTTTCAGACATTTTTTAAGACGTGTCCACTGTCTTCTTACTAGAAATCTTGTTCCCACAACATCATTGGAACGAAAAGCATTTAAGCTTGTCTTGGGATTAAAGAGATCCATTTCGATGGCCCATTGGCTGGATAAACACCAACTGCAGGACAGTCAGCCTCAGCCAATTAGAAAGTGTCATGGGGGATGGATGTGAAGTGGTATAAAAAAGACAGCCGTCTGACAAATGTGTCTGAAACGTGTCCGCCGTAGACATTCTGTAATAGCCGGTTTATTTAAAGGAAGTAAGTTGTGTTTTTGCATGTTTCAGCCCATTAACCACACGTTTAATAAAGTCCACATTAGTGCAGGTTTAATTTTTCCAAGCATAGTTTTCTGGATTGGTGACAGTATTTTCCATCCAGGCTTCCATTGCTTTTAGTCTATGTCAGTATAGTGTGAAAGGGTATGAAAAAGCTGTCTAAACAATTTGGAAAAAATGATCAGCCGCAATGCATGCATGATTGTCATAAATGGGCTGAAACGTTCAAAAACACCTATTATTTATTATTCACATCAATCATTCTGCTGTGTTACTCATACCACAACAATCGATCAATCATTGATCCCATAGGAACAGGCCACATCCAACTGACACCGTCTAGTAGCTATGCTTTTTGGTGCTGTAAGCAATGCCCTGAAGGAACCGCATTTGAGCAAGTCATGCTTGTTTGAACACCAGATTAAGTAGTTGACATCCCAAGTAAATAATTTGGCATATTTAGTAAGAAAATGTAATCATTTAACACCCAACCCTGATGCTATAAGCAGACACGGCCAGATGTTGCCAGTAAATTGTTCTGCAGTTGGGGGAGCGTTAGTGGGAATATTCACCACAATGTCATTGTGCATGTTGCTCCCTGAGAGTCTTGGAAATGTGTACTCCAGAGGATGCTGGCCTACTTTGGGATCTACAGTCCCTTTTGTCTATATACAGTCAGGCACAGGCAAGCACACACATGTGCACGGATGAATGGAATATAACACAGGAAATAGCACTTTATCTACTCATATCGTGTTAGCTAAGAGTCTGCTATTGAAGCTGTGCAGTGTCTTGCCCTTTTTTGTCTTTATTTGTATGTCAACACGTACCCAACTGTCTGACACTTTACACTTGTCTGAGGAAAATGAGGAATATTTCTGGACAAGCATGCTAAGCCTGTTTGGGGTGGAGTTAAGTGTGTGTGTGTGTGGGTGTTTGTGTGTGTGTGTGTGTGTGAGTGTGTGTGTGTGTGTGTGTGTGTGTGTTGGGGTGGGAGTTAAGTGTGTGTGGTGTGGGTTGTTTGGGGTGTGTGTGTGTGTGGTGTGTGTGGTGTGTGTGTGTGTGTGTGTGTGTGTGTGTGTGTGTGTGTGTGTGTGTGTGTGTGTGTGTGGTGTGCGTGCTAGACAAGTACTGTATAGCTAGAAAGTCTTGCAAGATTATTAAAAAGTTCTATCACAGATGCTGTCACTGGGTTGAAAAATAAGTAAAAGGCACCCTTGTCATTGTTTCGGTAACTGTGAATAACAATGAAAAGCAATGTCCCAAACACTCTGGCCATGCCTGAGCAGCACATTAATCACGCGTTTCTGTGCATGTAAAATGCTCCAGGAACGATTTTATATTCATTCCACTTAATACCACCGCACGGAATCTGAGATATAGCGCTGTAATGGATGGCGGCTGGTGGACCAATCCTGGGGATGAAAGCGTGAAGGCTGACACATATTTGTCATAGTCAGATCCTAGTGCATACATCAAGCCTGGAAGCAGATATCGCCCTGCCGGGATGGGGGGGGGGGGGTAGATCTGTTTAGAATCAGTGTGTGTTTGTAGGTTTTTGTAGCTCTCAGAACAAGGTCAGGTAATTGGCAATTCTGCAAAAGGGGCCAAGAAAGAGTCGAAAAAATTAAGGTACTGTCCATCTTGCTTTTGTCTTTCCCTTTCTTTTATTCATATAGCCCTGTAATCTACTGCATTGCTTACAAAAAGTTGAGTCCAAGCCAACATACTCCTTACCAACGCCCTATTTTGCTCACATTGAGCTATCAGCATCAAAATGCTAAGAATAGCATTATCTATGTTGATGACGTTCCACTTCCGGGATTGCTCCGGTGCCACAGGAAATTCCACCGGATGCATGTCTTTTTTTCGCCGATGTCCGTTTCCTTCGCTTTCTTTGTGTGGATTTCTGAGGACTATGGTTAACT
>NC_045751.1:2763379-2768978 GCF_008692095.1 Etheostoma spectabile
TCTCTGCAGGGTAAATCCAGACAGCTCGCTAGACTATCTGTCCAATCTGAGTTTTCTGTTTTCACGACTAAAACTACTTTTGAACATACACGTTCCACCAAAACCAATAATCCAGAGCACGTTATTCTCCCATCCCGGAATGCTGTGTGGACTAGCCAGACCTTCCTCTGCAGCGTGTGAAAGATGATCTGGCAAAGACTAAGCATTATCTAACCAAACAAGGGCATTAAACTCCAACATCGGTCTCACTGTTCCCGTACGGATCCACTTAATTAATCTCCTTGTGCCAGGGCACTGACTCCATCCGCCTAGGCATCCCTGGATTTGCCTAATTTGCTTAATTAATTAAACAAATGATTTATTTGAGCTCATATTTCAAAGCGGAAGAAAGTTCTTTGTAGAGCCCACTGAGGCATGTACTGTTTTGTTGTGACTGTGAGATGCCTCTTGAAGCATTGAAAATAAGTGGGCTTTGGAGTGGGTGGATGTCAATCATTCATTTGCATAATGTACAGTATAGGCAGACTTTAGTGCAGGGGTAAATTATATATGCATTTAAATGTGAAATTAGATTAAAAACATAACTTCAGCATGTTGATGTGCTCTTATGTGCAGGTAGCGTTTAGCATGATCACCATTTCATGCTAGTGTGTTAACATGCTTACATTTGTGAAATAGCAAGAAAAAGCTGAGGCTGTACTGGGAACTGAAAAATTTGAAAAGCTCTTACTTCCAGCCTTGTTTGTGTTTATCTTTTTAGAGCCCAGTGCTAGTTATTCACACTGGAGACGGCATTTGAAAATGCTTACGACATGCCTGAAACTGGAGCTTGGAATGTAGAATGTACTGCACATACTGGGGCAGTAAATGTCACGGCAAGGCCACAAAAGTAGAAAACAGGCGCAGGCAGGAAAACGTCAGCTTATGCCCCTCGGACACTGCACTTGATCTGTGGTGGCATGAAAATATAGCACCATACAGTATGTGATGATAGCCATAATTCAGTTGAGTCTTAACGTATAGGCATGATTTGACAACAGAGATTCTTCAGTTGCTTTTGAGCACTGCAGGAGAGTTCTGACTTTGAGACAGTCTGAATAATTTTGTTTCTTGAGTTTCACATTGAAGTTTGATTGCTTTGAAAACGTTTTAGATAAGATTTTTAAAAATGCCTTGGGTTTAATGCTTTAACCGATTTTCTTTTATTTGCAACCCTTTTTCCTGGAAATGGATTATGCTTGCCCTATAAGCTACACAAGACTTCCTGAAAATAGATAATAGTTAAATGACTTAGTTTTGATGCCTACCCTAAGGGTGGCCTTAACAGCTGTCATTTGGATGCCAGCTTCTATTTTTTTATAGCTTGTTTCTGAATGTCATTTTTTTCTCCATTTTGTATTGTAGTTTTAGAGTTTTAGTGGGTCCTTCTTTGTCAGGACATCTGGCCTTATTTGAATTGAATTGTAAGATTTTAATTTAAAGTAAATATACTGGGAGTACAATCCACTTTTCTTTGTATTTAGTTCCAATTCTCACTTTCCATGTTATCCCTAGTTACACTTTGTGTGGCTCTTGGCATTGCTTGCAGAAATCCCCTTTTCTTTTTATGCTCTTCTGTAATGAGTGAAAAATCAATACCTGCTTGATATGGGGAATAAAAGAATGGCCTTTGCTGCCCATGGCACCAGTAGTGACTGCTTGACATTGCCAAATTGCTGTCAGAACTTGCAACCTAAGAGGAAAGAATGACAGCAACATTAAGAATGGCAGGGTGGGGTTAAATACCTCTGCATGTTTTATAGGTGTCCATACTGGGACCTCTGTATATCTTCCCAATAAATAAATTAGACTCCCCATTCATTCAGCCCTGTTGCACAGGCATAATTTGGTAAGCGCTGAATGATGCCATTTAAAGTGGACTTGCAGCTGGCCGAATGGTGTTTAATGAGGACAGATATTGACAGCAAGGTCAAGTGGCAGTGGATGTTAGTTTACATTAGGCTGCATAATGTGCGCGTGTGCGTAGTGCACGTGTTCGTGGTGTCTGTCGGAGTGGAGAGTAACCTCGCAGACCAGCTCACAGGGCAAAAAAATGGTGGGCGTGAAATACCACAGGGTTTCCCACACTGCTTAACAGCAGGGGTCAGGCAGTAATTTGGGGTGTGGGCGGAATGTGAGGAGCAGGAAGGGCAAACAGACAGCATGCAGAGACACAATGCAGCAACCTATGCTTCACTCAGTTTATGAAATTAATTACTTTTTCCATCCCTACGGTGAAATCAATACGAGCAGCATATGCTTTGTACCCCTGGCCTGTACTCGTCCACTTACAGTACATGTTTGTGTAGTTGACATATTTGCATTGGGATGACACATAGATGGTGCTGTGTCTTGAGATAACTCTTGTTGTGATTTGATACTATAAATAAAATTGAATTGAATTGAATTGCTGCTGAAGACTGGGCAGATGCTAACATGTTGCAATGTAAGACAGTGCAGTGCTGCACACATGCATGTATCCGCTTTGTAAAGCTTTCCCACTCATAACTGAGGGTAGACAGTGCGAGTGAAGCTCAGTGAGGCTGTCAACCCCCCCCCCCCCACCCCATATGATGAATTGTTCCAGCAGCAGAACATGATTGCAATACATGCCTTAAGGCCATACTATATGCATATTTGCTAATTACTTAGATTAGCATCACCCGTTTATAAACCACATGTTAATGGAATGCATTGATATCTAGATTTATTATGTGTGTGCGTGGGGGGGATCTCTCTATCTATAAGGGTTATGTATGTCAGAAGTTTCAATATATATCTATGTTCACAGCCCAGGATCGCAGACACATTTGTAACAATGTAATATACTGCAATTTGATACATGCTACATACTTGATTTAGCTGCTATTAGGATTGAATTCTTTTTTACTTTTTTTGATAATAAAACATTAAAGAAAACATCAAGCGATTCCTTTAAGATACAATTGCGTGCGATTATGACTGCACAATGTAAATACCTCAGTCAGCACTGTACATGGTGGTTTAATATTTAGCAATGTAGCAAAATATTTACTCTTTTACTGTTTTAGTAATAATTCATACTAAAAATGAATTAGTATGTACACCCCAACTATCTATTTCTCTAGTCATCTAGCTATCTAGCTCTATCTGTGTCTGTCCGTCTTTCACATTAGCGAGACTATTGATCAAGTTGTAGTGTTTTTGGCATTGATCGGTGACATTGAGACATGCATATCTTATTTCAAGGGAAGCTGCCTACTGCAGCTTATGTAACATGTTGCCTGATGGCCACACGGCAGCAAACAGTGCATTGCTTTACCAGTAGCCCCAGATGAAATACACTGGCACTCTCTGTTGATGAAAAAGTCCACATAATGGCACCCTATCACCAACGCTCAAATGGAGACCACATTCTTTAAATACTTCTATTTAACAGTACAATGAGAGCACCTTTCATTTGCACATTGTCAGTCAAATTTGATTATAGTCTTGAATTGTTTGATGCATGAGGCTTTGTCGCTGTTATTGAATAATTCAGGATGCAATTGGGGTCATTAGAGAATGGCAGAGAAAGATACAGGTGCCTTCCTTAGTACAACTCAGAGGACGGGGGGGAAGCGAAACCACCTTTTATTTCATTAACAAAGGCAATCATTGGAAAGTAAAAGGATTAATTAGTTGTTGTTTTTCTCATGCAGCTCTTGAGCTATCAGGGTGACTTTTAATGTATGCATTCACAAACAAAGAATACTGAAGGTCTAAAACCTTTTGCCTGAAACTAAAGGTCACCACAGCCACAATTATGGTCAAGACAGTGTGTGACCGTGCGCTTTCTCCCCTCAGCTTTGACATTGAATAAACCAAGCATGCACAGTAACTGGTGATTTTGTCTCAGCGAATCAATATGAAGTATTGTAAAGTCTGCATTTGGAGCAAAGGAGTGGTTAGGGATCAAATGATACTGTGGCACAGATTAGCCCAGGAGACTTTGAGGATAAGTGAGAGAGGGAGCAAGCAATAGAGAGGTGGTGGTGGGGGAGGTGGGGCGATACTGGAGATGGCCTTCAATACGGCCCTGTGGCCTTGTAGGGGAATTCAATACAGCCATTGACAAAAGAAGGCTTCCATTGTGGAGGAGCCAGCTTCCTTTGGGAAGCTGTTCCATTTCCTTATTAATTGTGCTCTCATTAAAATAAAAGGAAGGAGAGAGGGGAATGGATAGCGCGGGAGTAATGGTAGCTCCTCAGCGTGGCCTCCTTGATTGGACCGATGCCAGGGTCGAGTAGTTTACAGTTCTAGTGCTCAACACGGGAAGGAAAATGCACGGTAGTTTATGTGTCTTATGTACTGCATGCGCAGCACACACAGACATAGACACGTTTCCTCCCTTCCTCCCTGAACTCACACATGCACTGACTTCACTTCACAGCCGGCCCCTGGACTTCCTTCTTCCCACCTACTGTGCAATACTTATATGTAATACCTAAAAGGACACTGGAATTCTTTGCAATTTCCTTACAGTGCAATGTTTAATATTTAATCATTTAATCTCATTACTGTGCAAAATTTAATTTAATACTCAGGACTTTTGATACACCAATAACTATCTTATTTGAGTAATGTGTATACAAACCCTTTGCCTTTCTTGCTATTTTATATATGTATATAGTTGCTCTTAGGAACTGTGCACTACGTTCACCCCTCTCTTTTTTTCTTCTTATTTTGCACTACTTATATCTTATATTTTTATATTTCGTGCTGACACTGTAAAGGGGTTGCTTCAATCTCTTTGCACAGGTACTGCACTTGCGTATAATGAAAATAAAAGGCATTCTATTCTATTCATTCTATTCTATCGTTATCTTCCTTCCCTCAGGCCTTTCCACATTGGAACACACATATTCCTCAGCAGATGTACTATATCAAAACTGTGGGGGTCACTGCTTGGCCTCTGTCTGGCACTGCAGCTGCAAGACGTGGGAGGAGTCAACCGTTTAGGCCCTAGATCACTGATATCCTAACCAAACATACTCCCTAAACCTTACTCCCTTGACCCTGTGCTTAAAGGATACTTCTGTTTTATTAAAACTAGGGTCATGTTTTGGTAGTTTTGGCCATCAGTCATAGGTTAGGATGACATTGGATTCACCAGAGTAATTGCTGAGATTATGACAACAAGTCACACCGGGCAAGAAAACATATGTGGTGGAAAAACTGTGCAGGGAAGGTCAAAGTTGAACCTAGAAAACAGTGATGGATCCTCACAACTGACAGTTTGGGTCATAATTTTAACCGTAGTTTTTCTTCCAAAAAAGATTGGCTCACCGGGCAGTTTGTTTAAATGTCCCATGGCGTGACAATTTCACTTTAAGAGTTTTTTTTTTACATTAATATGAGTTCCCCCATCCTGCCTATGGTCCTCCAGTGGCTAGAAATGGTGACAGGTGTAAACCGAGCCCTGGGTATCCTGCTCTGCCTGTGAGAAAATGAAAGCTCACATGGGCCGATCTGGAATCTTTACCCTTATGAGGTCATAAGGGACAAGGTTACCTCCCCTTTCTCTGCTTTGCCCGCCCAG
>NC_045751.1:2768988-2770938 GCF_008692095.1 Etheostoma spectabile
CCACCCATGAGAGAGAGAGACATCATGGCTTTCAAACGAGCAAAGTGGCAGTTGGTCATGGCCACACCCCCAGCCTTCACCTTGAGATTTCAGATACAGTATTAGGGGAGCACTAAGGCCTAAATAAAAGAGACTTCAGATACAGCATTAGGGGACCACTGAGGTCCATATAAAAGATACTTCAGAGACAGTATTAGGGGACCACTAAGGTCTATATTAAAGAGACTTCAGATACAGTATTAGGGGACCACTAAGGTCTTTATAAAAGAGACTTCAGATACAGTATTAGGGGACCATTAAGGTCTATATAATAGAGACTTCAGATACAGTATTAGGGGACCACTAAGGTCTATATAAAAGAGACTTCAGATACAGAATTAGGGGACCACTAAGGTCTATATAAAAGAGACTTCAGATACAGTATTAGGGGACCAATTAGGTCTATATAAAAGCATCCAAAGAGCACCATGTTATGGGACCTTTAACATCTTTATGATCCTCTGAGCAATTGGTTATTGGAGTGTGCTGCATCACTAGAACCCTACCAAGATTATCAAGTGACAGATCCATAAATTCCAAATATTTTAGATTCTACAGTATTTTCATAACCAAAATGTCCTGTAATTATAGAGATATAAGTTATTCTATCTTAGTCACCACACATTATCTATAAATCTTGGCAAAACATTTAACCACTAAATTACATTTTTTTTATATTTGGTTCTGTTTTGTAAATGTTCTTTAATTTGAATGAAATGCTCATGTCTTATTTCAGCTTTCTATTGTCCTTTATGAACCAATCTACAATTCTCCATCAACATCTGTGTACGGAATAATACAGAAGCTAATTAAATATAAATAAATAATAAATGTAAATGTTCAATATGACCAGTGCGGTCTTTTTGTGTTCTTCTCTTATATGCTCTGGGATCTATGGGGACACATCTTCACTACCACAGTGAACATGTCTTTTTTTTGGTGGTGGGGGTTAAGGGCAGGATCCATAACTTTTACAGACATCCCCCTGTGCATAAGACCCTACAAAAGACCAATTGTGTCAAATGGGAAAAATTGCAGGTGCACATTCCCCAGTGGTGCACTCCCTCTTGCCTCCCACTCTCCACACACATTTAAAGGCACGCACACACATGCTGCCTCCGTGATCTCTGCCTCTCATTTGGTGGCGGGAGGAGGAGGAGGAGGAGGACAGGGTTAGAAGGAGATCCTTTTTCACTGTGATAATGCTCTTCTTTCTCTGCCACAAGATGAACTGAGAAAGGGTTGAAACTGGAGAGCCAGAGTGAGCGATGCCATTCCTCAGCAAGCAACGGCATCAAACAAAATGGCATGGCATTTTTATAGGCCCACTGCAGATGTTTCTCAGCTGCATGTCAGCCCTGTGCCTAATACAATGGTGGGTATTTTGTATAGGGGTCATGGCGAGGATAACAGGGGCCACCCTTTAACTAGGAGGTATGGATTTTACCCATAGGGCCCGTTTGACACACATTTTCATGTTATAAATTAACCCTTGCGTTGTCATCCCGTCAAAATTGAAAATCAGCACTTATGTTGGTGCTTTTTATCAATGCTTTTCACTTTCTCTTACATTTTTGTCCCTTTCTTTAACACTTTTGACACTTTTTTTTCCAATATTTGTCACTTTTTTTGACATTTTCAAAATTATGTAACTCCAACTTATTAACTTTAGTTTTACAGTTATTTTTGGGATTTATGGTCAATAAATCTCATTTATAGGAAGTTATAGCTAATGATTGAGTTAGAAAAGCAGAAATTAGGAATTATTCAACAAAAATTAAAGAAATGGATGTTGATGGGTAATCAAACATGAATATGTCAGCTTTTACCCAGTACTATTTTGAAACCACTTCAATTTGTTTTTCAAATGCTACAAAATTGAATAAGACACCCCAAAATGAATGAAAGTAG
>NC_045751.1:2770948-2773620 GCF_008692095.1 Etheostoma spectabile
TTTGTACTTGCCAAAGAGCGTTGTGTGGAATTAATCATGTTATTTAGGGTAATTAAAAAGAACATTGATCTAGGAAAACGAGTCAATTTGACCCGTGGACAACATGAGGGTTAATAAAATGGAGTGCATTATACACAACTTAAAAAAGCACGTCAAAGCTAAGAGGTTCTCCTTATAGCTTCAGATATGCCTCATATTTATCAACGGTTTGTATTTTCATTGTTGCGGTGTGAAGAACTGCTAATGCAAAATTACTTTTTCATGACTTATTAGCCAACATTTCTGCCAACTAACTTGCTGACCTTCACGGCACCATTGCACTTCCTGTTTACATAACCTAAGGTAGTGGTTCCCAACCTTTTTACGACAGGCCCCTTCAAAATGAAGCAATGCAACCCCTTGTGACACACATTTGAACAAAAGGGCAGAGCTGTGGAGAATGACGTGACCTAAGCTAAGCTAAATACTAAACGTTGCTGGTTTTCAACCCTTCTGACTCAAGTCATTCAGCAGAGTTTTACTTGGCGGCCGAACGCAGATCTCGGGGTACTGGTGTCGTTCTTCAGCAGCTGGTTTAAAATCCTCCGCAGACTTTCTTTTTAAGTCACCAGCTTATGCTAGTGCTAGCTAGCTTGCTTGGTTAGAATGTTGAACAAGACATTTCTAGTCAACCAAAGTGTTCCAATTAAGATGAAGATGAAAACATGGGCAACATCCAAAAACTAATTCATGGCTATTTTAATGTACACACTGCCTTGGATATGTCTAATTTAAATTAAATGGGACCACAATTTACAAAATGAACGTGACCCTGTATTGAAGAAGACTTGAAACTAGCGATTGAGGCCATAAATGTGTTAGGAGAATGTTTATGGATGTAATAAATCAGGGCAGAAGTAGGGTCATTTTCCCATAGAAAATATGAATATAGAATCTAACTTCTTTTTGGGGTGGAGTCGCCCCCTTCTGTATTTTACACAGAATGTAGGATTAAGACACTTGAGGCTCCATTCCCGCTTGATTCAAACAGGTGAACCCGGACTTAGTCAAATAATTATGGTTTTATGTCCATGTTACTCTATGAAGGCTACAATGTTCTGACTAGCGGATAAGAAAACATGCTGTATCTTTGAGCAAACCTTTGAAGAACCTAGTAGATGACGATTTGACTCTTTTTAAGAAGAACATGCAACCATGTGCAGCAGTCTTAAGCTAAGATATGTAGCCACTGAAGCTTCTCTGTAACGGGTTCGCCAAATAAAGAAGTTGGTAAGGTGCAAGGCTGTCTCAATCGTATCATTCATTACAGCTTTACGCCTGCTTCTGTGAAACCATATGTGGCACGTTTTGGGCCTAAAATCTGGCAATTCGTCCTATTTCCTGCTTTTTATGCTCGTTGTCGGATTCCAAAATGCCACATGTTTAGAGCTGTGGCCAGATGATTTGATTTGTGAGCACCACGTACGTGTTGCTTCATACATATTCAGCGTTCATTATCTTTGCACACTTACCCATTGTGTGCTACCTGTCATGTTGAATGCAGAAGAAAAGACGATCAAAGGAGATCATCTTAGTTGTGTGTCTCAGATGTAGCGTAGCCACCCAGGCTAATTTAAGCAGCACTGCCTTGATTGCATACATGTGGAATGAGATTTCTTCTCACTCTGTGGGAGGTTGAGAAATCTCTTTTTCCACATTTACCTCCATATCCATCACTAGGTTTTTGCCTCTTTTTATGCCTCCGCACTGGCGACAGCTGTGGCAGGAGGCATTATGGTTTTTGGGTTGTCTGTCCCATTTTTGTGTACATATTTTAGGACTCCCAGGAGGGAATATCTTCAAATTTGCACAAACATCCACTTGGGCTCAAGGATGAACTGATTAGATTTTGGACAACATGCGTTTTTTTGGAATAACTTAAGAATGCATGTGCTAATTAAAACATTTCACATAAATATCCACCACAGTAAAATGATGAAGTGATGATTTGATATATCAACAAGTCAAAGGTCAACTTCCCTGTGACATTATTCTGTTCTGCAAAAAAGCTTTTCCGGCAATTCTCAGGAACAGAAGGGGAGACATTTGGTCAGATTTGGCGACACTAATCGAATTGAAATTAGTGTTTGTGTAGATCTGCAGAGCTGCCGGGTTGAAGTTTGGAAAGCATCCGCATTTTGCCAAACAAAATACACTTAACGTATTTAAATAAAGTCCTTACTACAAATATTAGGGGAGTCTTGACAGACATCGACATACAACCATAAGGCGGTAATTCTAGTTTTTCACCTGTTTTCTTCTTCTTCTGACAACCTTGTATCTCAATTTGCCCCTGGGACTTTTCCTTTATTCACAAATCCACCGTGGCAACAATGTCTCACACATACACACCTCTCCTTTTTTTTCCTTCAACTTCTTGAGTGGGGGTATGGCAATAAAAGTATATAGCTTTGCTACAAGCTCACACAAATAGCTGAAAGAGACCTCCTAGAAGGGGAACCACTGACATGGCCTAGGAGGTGCCTTGTACCATAGGGCAGCCTTGCCACTAATGTTGTAGCTCAGGCAGGAAGGAGTTGCAGAGTAAACAGGGGGCCTGCTTTAAAAATTGTCATCCTTGATGTTGAGCAGAGGTGTATACGCCAGATAGCAATACACCCTAGGGAACCCCC
>NC_045751.1:2773630-2774138 GCF_008692095.1 Etheostoma spectabile
ACCTGATGCATAATGTATTAAAATAGGCAAATGCACACAAACACACATGTAAGAATGAATAAACCACAGGGGAGGTAACAAAAGAAGCCGCTTGCAGTTAAGTACAGATACAGACAGCCTTTGATCTTCTGATGCCACCCAGCACATCAGATTGCACCACCCTTTGGGTTCTTACAGTATATAGGACAAATCCCCGGACCCAACCCCCAACTGTTTCCCCACTTCATCTCAGTGTTATCTACACTCATTCAAATACCTTTGAATTATACCTTTCAGGGATTCTGGGTGTGTGCGTTCAGCTTAAATTACCGTCCACTGTGTGAGAAAATATCTACATGCACTCAAGAGTCTAGTGCCGCACAGTAGTCATTGAATGTGTGAAAATTATTTTTTAAGCCTGTGCTTGGTATTATGAATGTGGCACAAATAATTAGAGGAATATGAGGTAATGTATTTGTTAACCTAAAAACATAACAGATACAGTGGATATAAAAAGTCTACACACCCC
>NC_045751.1:2774148-2774423 GCF_008692095.1 Etheostoma spectabile
AAATGCCAGGTTTTTGTGATGTAAAAGAAATTTAACAAACAAATCATGTCACAACTGTTTCCACCTTTAATGTGACCTATAATGTGAACAATTCAATTAAAAAACAAACAATAAAAATAAAAACGTACAATAACCTGGTTACATAGGTGTGCACACCCTTAAACTAATACTTTGTTGAAGTTTGATTTTATTACAGCACTCAGTCTTTTTGGGTAGGAGTCCATTAACATGGCACATCTTGACGTGGCAATATTTGCCCACTCTTCTTTGCAAAA
>NC_045751.1:2774433-2774646 GCF_008692095.1 Etheostoma spectabile
TCTGTCATATTGCGAGGACATCTCCTGTGCACAGCCCTCTTAAGATCAGCCCACAGATGTTCAATTGGATTCAGGTCTGGGCTCTGGCTGGGCCATTCCAAAATGTTGATTTTCTTTTGGTGAAGCCATGCATTTGTGGATTTGGGTGTGTGCTTTGGGTCGTTATCATGCTAAAAGGTGAACTTCCTCTTCATCTTCAGCTTTCTAATGGAA
>NC_045751.1:2774656-2774832 GCF_008692095.1 Etheostoma spectabile
TTTGTGCCAAAATTGCCTGGTATTTGGAACTGTTCAGAATTGCTTCACTGCGGCTATGGTGTTGTTTGGGTGACGTGCAGTGTTGTTTTTGCTCCAAACATATCTTTTGGAATTATGGCCAAAAAAGTTCAACCTTGGTTTCATCAGACCAGAACACATTTTCCCACATGCTTTTG
>NC_045751.1:2774842-2775157 GCF_008692095.1 Etheostoma spectabile
TGTTTGTTTTTGCAAACTTCAGCCGGGCTTGGATGTTTTTCTTTGTAAGAAAAGGTTTCCGTCCTGCCACCCTATCCCAAAGCCCATTCATATGAAGAATACGGGAGATTGTTGTCACATGTTGCACACGGCCGGTACTTGCCAGAAATTCCTGCAGCTCCTTTTAATGTTGCTGTAGGCCTCTTGGAAGCCTCCCTGACCAGTTTTCTTCTCATTTTTTTTATCAGTTTTGTAGAAACGTCCAGTTCTTGGTAATGTCTTTGTTGTGCCATATTTTCTCCACTTGATGATGATGACTGTCTTCACTGTGCTCCA
>NC_045751.1:2775167-2775268 GCF_008692095.1 Etheostoma spectabile
AATGCTTTGGAAATTCTTTTGTACCCTTCTCCTGACTGATATATTTCATCAGTGAGATCCATCTGATGGTTTGGAAGCTCTCTGCGGACCATGGCTTTTGC
>NC_045751.1:2775278-2776382 GCF_008692095.1 Etheostoma spectabile
AACTAAGAAAATGTCAGGAAAATCCTACTGGAACAGCTGTACTTTATCTGTGATTAATCAGAGTCCTTTTAAATGATGGCAAGTGTGTGATGACTTCTATTTAACATGAGTTTGAATGTGATTGGGTAATTCTGAACACAGTCACATCCCCAGTTATAAGAGGGTGTGCGCACATATGCAACCAGGTTATTGTAAGTTTGTTTGTTTTTTTCAACCTCGAAGATTTCAGTCGGATTGTTCCTATTATAGGTCACATTAAAAGTGGAAAAAGTTCTGACATGATTTCTCTTTGTCTAATTTTTTCACATCACAAAAACCTGGTATTTTAACAGGGTTGTGTAGACTTTTTGTATCCACTGTACATATACATGAACTCACATTTTAATTTAGTCATTTAAATAATTTCTTGTTTCTCATTATGTGAGTAAACATTACAGCGCTGCACTTTAATTGGCATCAATTCATGCTTTTTGCCCCTCGGATATTACACTGCAGTAAAATTCCACTTGCAGGAGTATGGGGAAGAATTGGCTTAGGTTCATTTCCAAGCATGCTCTGCCGCAGAAAACAAATCACAGCAATGTAATTCATAGAGTTCGGTCCTTGTGCAAGGACGCTTTTGATAAAATAGAATCATGCCAACAAGTTCATACACGACCTAGAGCTTCAATTTTACAGTTTTTGTCTTCAAGTAACGAGAAATTGAAAAATGCTCTTCTTCACTTCCCACAGCCTTGATTCCCAAACAATGGCAAATTCTTCATACAGCCTTCACGACAAACAGAAAGGGAAATTCCATCTCAAGATTTCATCAACAACCAATATGCTGTTTTATGTAAACGATGTTACTATCTTCCCCTGCTCCTGTGGGCTTGTTTCAAGTTGGAAAAAAAAATTGCTTTTTTTACATGCTATTGCATGTAAAATTGATGTGGAATGTTGTGTTCATTTAGCTGTTGTTGGCTGATTGGGGTCATGTCAGATTAAGTAGTATTTTTTTTTTTTTTTACTATCACGATGATCAACAGACACGCACATATCGTGCCAAAACAGAAAGTTATTATCAGTTTGATGGGAATCAGAATCAGAAATACTTTATTGATC
>NC_045751.1:2776392-2778634 GCF_008692095.1 Etheostoma spectabile
AACTCTGTGTTACAGTTGCTCAGATATTGTTACAAAGGTGTTAAACTGGTGGCCAATATGTTAGCGCCTGTGTTCGGGTCTATTTGTGCTCACTATTGCACAATTAGACCTATAATGAGTGGAGCCCCTGGGATCCATTTACAGCGATATTGCCTAGTTTCCAATTCATTACAAGAGAAAAGCATCTTTGAGGTGTTCTCTCATTGGTTTGTGTTGTATCTTGTGTGAAAGGAGCTCATAGAGCTTGCACAATATTGTGGGTTGCTATGGCAATACATGAAGTGCATTCAAGAGTTCACATAAATAGTGCTTCAAGTGAAGAAAGAGATATAGAGGTAGACTTTATCAGACATGTGCATGTGCTTTAAAGTAGATAATATTTTTAAAAAGAAGTCACAAAAAAAAATAAGCGAAAGCAGAACTCACTTTGAATTGCCAGCGGTTTTACACACTGCCTGCAACCTGACAAACAAGTCTATTAATAGAGTTTTTGTTGACCATGGTTCCAAGCAAACTAGTCAAATATTACTTTTAGCAATTTTACAAAAACGTCACGTTAATGCAGAATACCAAACACAAGTACATGGGTTACTTGAGGCAACTTTCTACTTCTACTCAACGACATTTTATATGCAAAATATACACTCTAATAACTGTAATTAGTAGTGACATTGAAAGTCAACATTTGCATAAAAAAGCATATCATCACCTTAAATGTTAAACAAACTGGGATACCCTGTTATAGATTAAAATAGATGATTATGGGTTACATTTGCTTCACTTCAACACGCTACAATATTAAAATGTAGCGTACATGTTGATCATCATTAATAATTTAGCATAACATTTACATGTTGCTGATAACACTTTGGTATTTATCCCTAGGTCAAATTTAAAATCAAGCATATTTGTACTACGGTAATGCTAAGTAAAGTATTTAAATATTTCCTCCACTACATTGCTAGGCATGCATATATGTTTTTGGAAATTTGAAGGATTTAGAGAATTTAGAGAATTGAAGGATTTTAGAGAATTTTGAGATACCACTCTTTCAGTGTATATTAGTTTCGGAAGTTGACAGTGCAAAAAACAACAATAATGCAGCGCTAACTGGAATATTGTATTGAAGAAAGAATATCAAACATCTAACATTTTTGGATTTCTAATGGTGATCCTTCAGTTGAAAACTGGTATAAGGAGCTGTATAAGAATAGTACCTTTAGAACAATTCTCCTGCATGGAAAAATCGAGCTGTCAAATCTCAAAGCAGTACCACCAATTTGGCGAAACAAAAATAACTCCCTGAAGATGTTTTAGAAAGTGTGCATGTGTGCATGTTGGCCCCGGTTCTTTTACTTGTCTGAGCGCTGAACAACCTCAGTTTCCTGAGAGGTTCAGATTAGCGAGGTTGTACTGCAGTTCTCAGTTCACAATGCTAAACTTAGCCAAGCTCATGCCTCCAGTGTGCTGTTAGGCAATTCCATCTCATGATGTGTGGTAAAGGAAGAGTGAGGAAAAGACCTCTTTCCCCTCAAAGAAGACAAAAATCAGCCTGTTGTTTCTTTTCTTTGACCTCAATTACTATCAGGGCATGTGTTACTATAGGGGCTTGTTGAGTCATGCCTGCTCTGGTAGGTGTGTGTGTGTGTCTTTGTGTCTGTGTGTGTGTGACAGTGATTGTGTTCATTTGAGCCTAGGAGGCTCCATACAGCAGGTGGGGGCCAAGGTGCATTAGTCTTGGATGAGATGTTCCCTAGAGTGATCCCAGGCCATGTGGGTGGGTTATAGGAAGGAGGGAGAAGGCAATGAAAAGAGAGGAAATAGCAAAACGATGTCAGACATGACGGGGAGCTGCACAAAGCCCTGCTCGCTGTCAGAAGCCGCTGCCAGCTCCACCGTCTCACCTCGGGCTTGGAACGTCTGACAAAACGTCACTTTGCTGATAGAAAGCAGGACGCACATTCAGCTCTTTTTACAATTAGGCAAGGAAAACTGGGAAACTAACAAACATTTGCTCAGAATTAGCACCTTACCCTTGTGTTGTCTTCCTGTCAAAATTCAAAATGAACACTTTTATTGATGCTTTTATCAATGTTTTTAACCTTTTCTCACATTTTTGTCCCTTTTTTTCAATGTTTGTCACTTTTTTTGACGTTTTCAACACAACGTCACACTAACTTATTAACTTTAGTGTACAGTTGTTTTTGGAATTTATGCTCAATAAACCTCATTTATAGGAAAT
>NC_045751.1:2778644-2781911 GCF_008692095.1 Etheostoma spectabile
GTTTGAGTTAGAAAAGCAGAAATTAGGAATTATTTAAACTCAAATTAAAGGAATGTATGTCAACTTTTACTCAATACTATTATTAGCATTGGAAACCACTTCAATTTCTTTTTTTCAAATAATATAAATTTGAATAAGTCACCCCAAAATGAATGAAAATAGAGATTTGTACTTGCCAAAGAGGGTTGTGTGGAATCAATCATGTTATTTTGGGGAATTAAAAAGAACATTGATATAGGAAAACAGGTCAATTTGATCCAAGGACGACATGAGGGTTAAAAGCAACTAACATTCTGCTAATTTAGCTAATCCAAAAAAAAAAAAAAAAATACAAATTTACTTGAACAACACTGAAGGGAATTACTGATTTATCCTAAGCTGAAGTGGATTTGACCTAAGGAACTAATGTTGTAATTTGCACACCAAAGTGGCTTTGAACATAAGACCTTGATGGGAGACTTACCTCCCATTTCCTCTTTTTTTTTTTTTTTTTTTTTTGCCCACGCTATGCACTTAATGAATTGAAGTAGTGATTAATTAAATGAAAGTGCTTGCTGGATGGAAAGACACTTCACCCCCGTGTTCTGAGTATGTGAATCAAGACTTTATGGAGTGATGGCGAGGTACTTGTACTGTATTTGTTACTTGTGTGTATGCAAAGATGAGGTTACTGTCTAGTGGAATTATATCAACGGGGGAAAGATGTTGCTGTGCTCTGCGGATTTCCCTCCATCTAGCAACCAATTTATTAACTTTCACGGTGTCAATACGTTGTTACAGTAGGGAAAAAAAAGCAATATATGACTCCTGTCTTTTCAGTTTCTTCAGCTAGATGGTTGCATGTAGCGTCTCATAAAAGAAAATCAAATATTGAACACGTAAGGGAGGTTGATCCAGTGGGTTTCAGTAGCTTATTATCTGTATCTGATCCTACATCTGAGCTAATTTGTTAACACTGAGGAGCTAATTTCCCTTCAGGCGTCATGGGCAGTTTGACTGACAGTTTGAAACTCGCATTTAGCGCACTGCATAAACACACCATCAGTCTTTCCCCTCTGCTGGAATTTGCAAGTGTGTGGTGTGTTGCCAACGAATGTGTTAAAATGTGTGTCAGGGAACGCGAGTGGAAGCAAAACAAATGGCTCGTTCATTGGGCGTGTTGAATGGATATCTGGGTCCTGTCATTATGAGTAATGCTAATTGTGCTTAGCAGCATCGTCGGTCAATGTGTCAAAAGGCATCAAGTCGATTTGAGAAGTTTGTCACGATCATTGCCGCGGTCAGCTCATAAATTCATCATTACATAGGCACTATCTATTGTTTAGCTGCATGTTTCAAGATGTAGAATTTTTTTTTTTTGGGGGGGGGGGAATAATTCTTTGGGGTTTTTCTGCCTTTAATGGATAGGACAGGTAGGTGAGAAAGGGGAGAATTTACGTGCGCCTGCTCTACCCACTGATCCAACCCGGCCACAAAACAGTTAGTTTTTAAAGCAGTAAAACTTGTTCCAGATGTTTTTTGACCACCTGGGCCGTAAGTGATTGGTACCAGTTCTGAGCCTCAAACGTTATATTAGTTCTGACCTCTTTAGTGCTCCTTTGGCAGAGTTCAGTTCCTGGATTATTCTGCATTCTGCGTTAAAAAAAAAAAAAAAAAGCCTTTGAGATTTCACTTGCCTTAGGCCATATGTAAACGTAATTTACTTGGGAGAACAATTTGCCTCAACTGTTTCTCACTTCAAGATAAATAACCCCTCATGCATTATTGAAAATGCTGTACTTTTTTTTTACTGAGTTGCAATTCAAAGTAGTCTTGCAAATTACTTTTTTTTTTTTTTCACCCCGCCCCAGAAAATGTCATTTGTTGCAAACTAGGAAGTGGGTGTGACAGGTTGCCATTGGTCTAATCAAATAACGCTATCCAGATTCATATGCTAATTAATCACTAGCTCTAGGGGCCGGACCCATCCAGCGTTTCTCGGTAGAAAAAGAGACATTTGATCAGTTGAATCAGCTCCCTCGCTGTCTCCTTCTCTCTCTCTTCCATCTATCTTCCATTAATTCAATGAAGTCAGAGTTCATTTGAATGCAACCCCCCTCCGCACACACACATACAGTTTCAGTTTGTATTGTCGGCTGCAGACACTGAGCCTCTTTTAAAAGTACCAAATATTACTCCCTCATATATTAATAGCCCAAAAAAAGATGTTCTCCCTACTGGGAACATGTTCGGCACTTTGCCAGACTTTCTGGCTGCCAAATTGTAGGGAGCATTATTATTTATTGGGAAATTACCCACTGTGTCGGAGATTACACACTTCAGCTTAAGCCTGGAAATGATCTGAAACCATGTTACTGTTGTTGAGAGCTATCACGTGTCCCCCTCATCTGTTAGTCTGAGTGGTCGGGACTCATTCAGAATGGCGCACTGTAACAACGTGTGGTGATTGACCTTAACTCCTTGTCCCTGACACCATTTCTTGGGAGATAAAATAAAAAATACCTCCTAAGGCCATAGGGGTGGGAATCACCAGACGCCTCCCGATACGAAATCATCACGATACTTACGATGTACGGTACGATACTATTGCAATTTTAATATTCTGCGATATATTGCAGTTTATCACCTTATTTTCAACTTTTAATTTTTCCCTATTTCAAATGACGTCCCCAAAAGGAAACTTTGTTTTAACTAAAAAGAAACGTTTCTCTGTTTGTTCATCTCACTTCAATTTTATTGTTGCAAAATCTGAATCTGAATCTGAATCATACTTTATTGATCCCCGAAGGGAAATTCTTTGTTGCACTTGCACAAATTGTATAAATATCAAGTAGAAATATAAATAAAGAAATACAAGGATTGTGGCTATGTATTGTATTTACATAGTTAAAGAAAGGCCGTATTTACATAATTAAGGAGTTGGAATGGTGAACAGTAAAGGGAAGAAGAATAGTAGCAGCAGAGTATTGCACACATTTCAAGCCAGTGTTATTAACTTTGTTAACTTTATAAAGGGTATAGAGGTATGAAGTTTGATGGCCACAGGCAGGAATGACTTCCTGTGGTGCTCTGTGGTGCATTTTGGGAGAATGAGTCTGTCACTGAAAGTGCTCCTGTGTTTGAGCAGCAAGTCATGGAGTGGGTGCGAGACATTGTCCAAGATGACATGTAGTTTGGACAGCGTCCTCCTCTCTGACACCACCGAACTGACAACACATATAATATATACATATAATAAAAGATCCATACTTGGCGCCTGTGTATCGA
>NC_045751.1:2781921-2790749 GCF_008692095.1 Etheostoma spectabile
CCACTGAAAATATCGCAATACTATGCTGTATTGATTTTTTTCCCCATTGCTATGAGTTAGTGGTACTAATGATGACTTTTAAAAGTCGCTGTTACTCTGCTACGTCTGCACGTCGATGGCCGGTGGTGTAGGAGAAGGTAATGTGTCAGTGACCCAAAATAAACTTTTTAAAAGCAACATTTCTCCCTTCTTACTACCAAAACTCCAAAGCGTCTCTCCCCCTCAGAGAGGTTTTTAAATGTTCTGCGGGGGAGCGACATTATCCAAATGACCATTTTTCTCTCTGACCTTTCTGTTGCCCTTTTCGGTGAGTAATTGATATTTTGAAATATTCATTTGTGAGTTATGTCATTTGCGAGCATTGTGAATAAATACACTGCTCTGTGGTGTGAAGGTAATGGAAGTATCCAGCGTGACCCTTACAGTTTGCTTTCCCCAAAGTACTACTTCTTTTTTTTTTTTTTTCCCATATTCCGCAGTGCACTTGTCAGTGGAATTATCTAGGGAGAATCTGCAGTGGAGAAAAAAGAGATACACTCTGCATATGAATGCTCTTCTAAAGTATAAGCTGGAATGGAGGGGAAGAAAGATAAAGTGAAAAGAACATAGACCTAAGATAAGAGGGGGGACTTTGTTTAAGACCTTTTTGATTTTGGATAGATGATGTGTACAGGTAGAGGGTGATACGTGCGAGTGGGGCAGGATGCTGGCTCTGGCACCCGAGGAATATGAGCCCTATCAATCACCGCCTCCGGGCACAAATGTAATTACCCTACAGTTGTTGACTAGGCGGGTAATCCGAGACACCACTGGCATTCATTTACTTGCCTGCATTAGGGGATTGCTGGTGCCCATGTTAACGGTGTCAGTCTCGTTTTTTTTAATGCTGCTTTTTTCGGAGGCTGGAATGAATTGCTTTACCAGGTTACAAGGCGTAGAAGAATTATTGATAGAGAGAAATAGTATAGATCAAATTAGTCAAGATTCATAGTAAAAGGTTGTATGATAGAAATGAATTTGCATAGATTTTTCTGTTTTTTATACACTTTGGATGGCATTTCTGAAAATAGAACCCGCACACAATAGAAGATCAATAATCAAAGAAAGACTGATCTTTTTGTCATTCACAGTCAATTACTCTTTTGTCATTCATCTAAAGGCACCTGCCTAAGTCAACCTATGTTATCCTTTTTCTCTGCGGTTGACACTTTCAAAGAAGTTTGGTGTGATCCTGCCAATACTTCTCAGGGGGCGGAATAAATCTTCCCATTAAGAGGAAGATAATTGATGGCTTTCATCACCAGAATGAATACAATTATGCCAATTTGTGGTGTTTTTCATTGCGAGTGCGCTTTTTGCTGTGTTGGGATCCAAATGATTTCTGACACGATAATGAGGGCCTTATTTTGTTGTTTGCCCTTACCGTGTGTCTTTGTGTCTTTTCTCTCGTGATTTTGGTTTATTTTTAGGGAAAGATTAGCAGTGGTACCAGGATGTCATTTGAAGAAGTGGGAATGGCAGGGATTGTATAGCCTAAAACAGAAAAATTGCAGACTGAAAACCCAAAACCACGAGCTGTGGGATGGTAAAATAGGAGGTGGAGAGTTGAGGAAATATCATCTACGTGATTCTATTCCAAATAGAGTAAATCATGTCGATAATGATGCACCTAAGATTTGTTGTTAACCATGGATGTGTCTCATTCCGCATTACTTCTGTCAGTACACTGCTAATGTGCACTGACCACCTACTGCCATAGTGCCCACTTTCAATGGTTAGTATTGTCCCAAAATTATGGGATGGCTCGGCTCGTCGCCTCTCAAAATCAGACAACAAGCTATTTAATTGACCTTTGTCAATAAAAAAAAAAAAGATTTAGCATCTGTATGGCCTATTTCTTGCTTAAAATGTTTTCAGAAACACATTTCGGTAAACTATTTTCGTAAAATTCGAGATTGTATTCCGACTGGCCGCCATTTAAGCTTGGTTGTGAAATCTGGGAGAAGCCAGACCCATATGACGCGTTCGTCCAATCAGCTGCCGGTCGACGTCCCTGGCACCTCCCCTTTCCGTTTAGTAGTCAAGATGGCGCAGGGTTAGTGCGCGTAGGGTCCAATGTTCCATACTTAACTTTTAAGACCATTTTTAGGGGGACATCCGGGTACTTTTACTGCACTGACTTTTTGCGTTATCTACACTATATTCTTAAAACTAAGTGTTTGAAGTGTGCAAGTAGGAGGTTTGAGACACAGCCCATGACTGCCCAATCTAACTTGGATAATATTTAAATTCCATCTGAGTCAAAACGATAAAAAAACTTAAATGTAACCTCTTTTGGAAAATAGCCATTATTACCGGTTCCAGAGGAAACAAGCAATTTTTACCATCACCTGAATGACTGCCATGTCATATATAAATGGACTGCATTTAAATAGTGTTTTCTAGACTTAACAACTACAAAAATCACTTCACACACATACATGAAGCAGTCACACACATTCATACTCTGGTGGCAGAGGCCGCCATACAAGGTTCCAGCTGATTGTCAGATAAACATTCACACACATATTTACACCCCAAATGCAGCATCGGTAAGAATTCTGTGTTCAGTGTCTTACCTAAGGACACTTAGGGCATGCATCATCATTATATTATACATCATTATATAATTTAATGAATGCATTGCTGAGAAAAGAGTAACAATTTCACACTTTACCAACACACAGACAGGCCGTGTCATACCATCAGATGGAACGAAATGATTGACGCCATCAATTTGCTTTTGAAATCTATTTGTAATATGTGCGACTAAATCATTTCAAGGTCCACTTACTACAGTAGTGGTTGTGTTTTGGATAACAATTGGTCATTCCATTGAAGTGTGGTTGAAAGCTCAGAATAAAAGCTAGTAAGTGGAGCTACAGCTGATATTATTCTGTCACACTGAATTTAGAGAGGGAGAGGGGGAGAGAGACCTTGAGAATCACAACGTGAAGACATAGTTTCATTTATTGTTACCAAGGTAAATGTGACAATTCATCATGATATTGCTTTCAGGTGATATTGCCTTTTTTCACATGTGTGCCTTTTGTCAGGTTGTCTTCCCTGGTGAATAGGGCTGGGTATCCTTCAAAAATATTCAGTAACGATACCAGTACCGTGACTTGGACACTGGTTCCGAAACAATACTTTTTTAAGATATCAATTTTATGAAACCAAAAAGAAACTACGACACAGATCTTTTTATTTATTTCCCAGCTCCTACAACAGTACGTGAGCCCGGTCTCTGTGCGTAACCTACAGTGTTGTCCTGCATGCCTCTGCGACGTGTAATGTTAGACAGCCAATCAAAATCATTTAAGATCTCGGTATAAGCTTGCCGCGTGCTTATTGGCTCACTTACGCTGATGAGATTCACTCTTTAGGTATTGAAATTTGCCATTGAATGACGAGGCATTTTTTGATACTCGGAACTTTGAAGGCAATTCGGTCGGTGCCTGAAATGTTTTGAATTGACTGCACGTAATCTAGCATTGGCTCCTGCAGCTCAGCCGCTTGTCTGAAAGGATGTTTATAAAAAAAAATCTATAACTGTCACAGTGCTCCTACTCAGGCCAATGTTTACGTTTCTTGCTCATTTTTTATTCTCGCTGTAAACACAGAATTCCTCCAGTCTGTTGTGCACATGCTTGCGTGAGCCTCCACAGACGTGTGTGTGTGTGTGTGTGTGTGTGTGTGTGTGTGTGTGTGTGTGTCAAGGAGAATGGAAGTGGCCTCACTCGTCCTCCTGGCCATTTTGGCTTTGCAGAAAACTGCCAAATCAGCTTTGGCTTGAGGCAATGAGCACCTTTTGACCCACTGCCTCCTCCCACTGTGTGCTTAAATGGAGTGCATTGTATCACCTTAAAAAGACAAAGAATGAAGCACCTTATGATTTATAGATTCTAGTCTGGACGGAAATTTACAGGATACACACTTTGCTCTGGTTTCTTTGTGTCTGTGTTCCTGTCTGTCTCTAATTTCTCAGTCGAATGCCCGTGTAATGAATGTTTTTTTTTCTCACGGCTAAATTCAAACACCGTGTCTATATCCTTATGTTTGGTCTGTGTCAATCTCACATTCTCTCATTCCACAACTCCTGGCCTCTCAAGGGCCCCTGTGGTATTGCTCATCCTCCCACTCCAAACAACCAGTGTCCTGTCCGCCCACACTCACTAGACCGGGGTGGACAACCTTGTCTCATGTGTCTCAGTGTCAGACCTTTTGATTGTTGATCCTCCCCTCTGTTATCATATTTTCCTGTAGGAATATACATATATTTCTGTTTTTATTCTAGTCTCCGCCAAGCCTCACTCCAGGATGAAGTTGTTTTCACTCTTAAATCATATAACCAAAGTAATAAAAGGAAGATTCTGAATAACTCATACTTGCGTTCCGTTCCGTTCTTTTTTTCACCCTTGTGCAGCCTTCAGTCGAGCACCCATCCCCATGGCGGTGGTGAGGAGGGAGCTGTCGTGCGAGAGCTATCCCATCGAGCTGCGCTGCCCGGGCACAGACGTCATCATGATCGAGAGCGCCAACTACGGCCGCACCGATGACAAGATCTGTGACGCAGACCCAGCACAGATGGAGAACACGCGGTGTTACCTGCCAGATGCGTACAAGATCATGTCACAAAGGTAAGACACAATTGCATTCATTAGTTTGACAGATTTGTATGAATTTTGGTAAATGGTCTTAACCTGGCCAATGTTGAATTCAGGGACAGAAGGCTGCAATTGTACGTAACCAACACTGTGTTCTTGTTGAATACAAATATTGATCGTCCATTGGCTAGAGCTATGGCATGCCCACTATGTAAGTAGCCCACCAACAATGTTAATGGAACATCTTCTAAATTGTTAAGTCAAGGTATCCATGCCCCCTTAGTCTTAAAAGGTTTCACTTTTTTTCCTTTTAAATTTAAGGCCATAAAAATAACTATTGTTTATTGTGAAAAGTTGTTCAATTTTAAGACAATTCTGCATGGATTTAATGTTTCCTTTACAGTTGTTCTTCTGTCTAGACCCGAGTCCAGTTTTTTTCCTTTTAATGAGAAATGTGAGAGTATGTTTGGCCCGGTTCTCTAGACTACTTGTTTTTTGCAATTTTTGCTGAAGATAACAGGATTTAGGAAGTAAACAAATCATTTATCAATATTGTTAAACTAAAGACAACTCCCAAGTTCTTTAGGGAAGAAGCAAAGTCGTTTTATCTCTATTTGGTATCTGATGGAATCTGGACAGTACATCATAGTTATTTATGTCCTAGCACAAGTGATAAGGAGAATACAAATTTCAGTTTGACTTTGGTATACAGTGTATCTAGGGTTTGACTCGTTATGATTTAAAATATATTTTCTTTTATTCTGTCAACCTTTTACAGTTAGGGTAAAGCTCTTCAAAATTTAGTCATTTCAGTGCTCTATAGATTACGACAATAAATGACAATAATAAAAAGAACCTGTTTATAGTCCCCATTCAGACCAATGATACATAAATATTTGCATGCATGAATATGTACACACACAAAGCCACACTTACAGTCTTTAAAATGTAATTGGCTTAATCCTTAGTTAAGATTCTACAATTCACTCCTGAGGTTGGCTAAAATGGATGTGAATGCGGCTCTCCTCGAGACTTGTTCATGAAACAACTTGTGCAATAAATATGAGGACTGGCCCCCTTAGCAAAAACCATGTATATACAGTAAATTGGTTAAATGAATAGAACAACCCTCCTCTGGGAAGGTGTGTGGTGTAGCAACGCATCCCTGTTACGGATTAATTGGCTCAAGAATCCCAGTAAACCTTACCTACCTGGCGTCTAATCTATATCAGTCATACATTTGCTCCGACACAAATCAATGTTCATTTGAAATGACATGAGTACGTTATTTGGCAAAATAAAAAAGATGCGCTCGATGTGAGACTTGTCAGATTTATGAGGCGGTTGTGAACAAACCAGGACCTGGAGACCTATTTGTTAGGTCAGACACAGTGTAGTCTCACCCCGCTTTGGTTTTTGCAGTATAATGGATTGCTAACATTAAGGTAATATATACAGAAGTTTCAGGGTTTTAACCAAGTCGAGAAACTATAGAGCTCCAGACAGGTTTGGAGTGAACATATGTATGGTCCATCTTAGCTATTTGTTGACTTATTGCAGCACTTAGAAAGGATGGACTTTATCTAAATTGCTACTCTGTGTTAACGTTTGTCTACCGCTTTTTATTTCCGAAGCTTTAGTTTCACATTGGACAGACCCTTTTGAGAATACTAATGGACCTTTGGGCTTTTTCTGTTAACAATTGCTCTTAGCTTTTTTAGGTTGGTTCCATACATAAAGTTCAGATAAGCCGCTGTGTGAAAAGCAGCTGATTGTAAAAAGTGGTAGTTTGAAACTTATTGTCAGATAATTGATGCACCCGGTGGCTCCCTTGTTCGCCGGCCGCCCACTCAGACTAAAAATCCCTGCAGGGAGGAATCAATGGGTCCTGCTACTGTCAACAACACAAAACTAACATGAAGTACCAGGGAAAAGCAAGTCTTTTTAGCATCTTGTTGCTACCAGGCGTTTCAATGACGCTAAAAGGTAAATACAACCCACAATTCAGAGCCAGAGCACTTTGTCTTGGGAGAGGAAGTTGCAAAGTGGATAAAAGGTGTGGGTGGTATGAATTGAGAATGGGTGGTGAAGGGAGGGTGCCAAAGCAGGGATGGGGTGAGAGGATTCAATGATATTTGTGGCTGTAGCAACGCAGCTACACATTAGCATGCGGAGGTTAGCACAACAAGCGAACGCCACCCCCGACTATTTCATTGTAGAGCTGTCAGAGCCGTTGCTAGGCACCCGCGGCTGAGCTCATTAGGGTTAAAAAGAAAACGAGAGTGAAACAGAAACAAACAATTGGAACAGAGAAAGTCTTCCCCGACTTGTGGTCAGGCTGAGGTTGCAGCCAGGGCCTGAAGATTTGACTTTAGATGCATTCTGTATGATTTCAGCAAGGACCATGTGATAAATGAAAGAATAAACTGCAAAACAATTTCCCATTTGGATGTTGCAGGTTATTTACAGTGTTGCTTTCTCTTTTAAAATTACATTGAATGTGCTTTGATGAGATTTGTAGCCTGTGAGCACAAGATTTTGTAAATCTTAAATGTATTAGCACAGATATGCATTTCTGTGGTAGCTTGTCTACTTTATAATCTAGATAAGGAGTAGATATCAGCAAAGATGCAAGGGCACTCTTTCATTAATATTTTAGCTTGAGTGTCCTCTCCCGTCTCGTTCTTTCCTGTCTCCTTTCCCCCCCTCTATTGATCATGCAGTATGTGTACATGCACACTATAACCCAATCACTGGAAACAACCCAAACAGTGGAACAGTGTGATTAAAGCATTTACATGGTTCGCAGTAACCCAATGAGTTGTTTGATTACTGGGCTAATGTCTTAAATTATGTGTTGTGCACTACTACAGAATACAGAAAGAAGTCAGAAAATGGATGGATTCGTTAATAGTTTTTTGGGTGGTGAATCTGCATTAATACTGTTAACTGTTTGTATATTGGCACTATAGCTTGAATCCATACTGTATTTTTAAGGCAGATTCAAACATTGTTATTTGAAAGCAGCAGGAAAAACAAATATTCACAAATGTCGCCTGATATCTATTATTGTCATATAATCACATACCATAAAGATACAGTTTTGATACGGATCCCTTAAATAATTTTTTGTAGCAACAACAGTATATACACTGAAAAAGACGCTTTAAAGTTAGAAAAGAAAGTTGTCAATGCAATCTGGCGAACAAATTATGTGATGCCAACAATGTGTTATTATAGGCAGACATTTAAACATACAAATAAATAATAAATATAATTTAGTATAAGCTTATGTTGACCAATATTCTCAGCTCAGTAGATTTACCAGCCAGGCTCTAACCAACACAATGCTTTGCATCTGATTTACTGTGACGTCTCTGGCGAGTGTTCAAAATCCAAACGTCCTCTGTAATAGTTTCATAAAGACACACACTGTGGAAAGTTCAGGTAGCCAGAGTGATGCAATCTGCAAGGCATGTTGTAATATATAAAACACGCTTAATATGAATGGAACTCAAGTTGTGCTGCTCAGGGGGTTGACCTTCTCACAGCAAGGTGGTGACAATGTGATATTCTAATAATTTGTTTTAAATGAAGCTACGTCCACCCCGTCTGTAAATGATCTCCCTCTCTAAGACAATTACAGGCTGTGTCCCATTTTAATACTACACGCTAATTCAAAGCAGGTTTGTGAGTATGTGGTGTCTTTGCACTGTTTTTTTTTTTTTTATTGTCCCTCACTACAATTCACTAAGGGAATGGAGGTGTTACTCACAGCGCTGACACAAACAAATAAATACATTGCTAATTGTGGTGAAACCAGCTCCTGGGAAGATCTTAGAAAACAAGTGGGTAAAGTGTTCCTATTAAGCTTTTGGGCTTTTTCCTTTCCTTTATTGTGTTATATACGTTTTTGTGCATGTAATAGTTTTCCAATGTGAAAAAGCACCAAGTCCACCCCTAAAGTACTTACCATTTTCCAGAGAAAACACTGTTCACCAACTGCTCTAAACAGCTCTATTGTAGTCCAGCCTTTAGTTCTGAGATGAACGTCACATGTTATAATGCTCGCCTAGCTGCTAGCATGGCACGCCCTCATACTTTGCTTCTGACTGGCTAGTAGTCCTTACTTACAGTAGGTACTGACAGGGCACGCCCTCATACTCTGCTCCTGACTGGCTA
>NC_045751.1:2790759-2792731 GCF_008692095.1 Etheostoma spectabile
CCTAGGTACTGTCAGGGCACGCCCTCATACTCTGCCACTGACTGGCTAGTAGTCCTTACCTAGGTACTGTTGGGGCACACCTGCATACTCTGCCACTGACTGGCTAGTAGTCCTTACCTAGGTACTGCAAGGGCACACCCTCATACTCTGCTTCTGACTGGCTAGCAGTCCTTACCTAGGTACTGACAGGGCACGCCCTCATACTCTGCTTCTGACTGGCTAGCAGTCCTTACCTAGCTAGTTGCATGTGTAACTCCCAACAAAGATGGGACAGAAGTGAGATGCCTCACTCTATTGCTAAAACAGAGAGATCAACACACAGGGTGAAAAGAGAAGCTGCAGCAACGTGCAGTACAATAAAAATATGGTCCTTTTTGAAAATAAAACCATGTAAATCTATTCTGGTACAACCTTTTAATACAATTATTAACCTGAAATGAGCAATATATGAGCACTTTAAATATTTAGAAAAGACTTTTCCTCCTTTTTTGTGAAGTTTAATTGACATCGAAATTCTAAAGTTGCAGTTTATTTTCAAATTTATGAATTTTCTGTTGGTATAAAAAGGTAAAGCATGTTGATTTATTGTATTCTACCTGCTAAAACTGTATACTAAATACTGTCTACATTTACTATGTAGTATAGAAATGGGACACAGCAGAGACGGTAAAGGATTTGTGACTAATCTAATCATGTTTAATTTAACAAACAGGTTAAAGTGTAATAATCTGAACATTACCTTAAAATCAAATTAGCATGCTTCTGAATGCACTGATAGTATTTTTCCTCTTGTGGGACTCTGCCCCCTTTTTTCCCCCTTGCCTGTGTACCACCTGCCTCTCCTGCTGGCACCAGTTAAGTCGTGGAGACTGGCAAGCATGGTAGTTAGCATTCACATCCCGTCTGAAGATGAGCCACGCTGCTGCCGGCTTATTCTGTGTGCCAGACTCGCATCCATCACCGGCAAATGCCCAGCCATGTCACCGCCTCTCGCGAACTGTCAATATACATTTAGGCAGCTCAATCCCCCTGCTCCCCCAGCCTCTAAGAGTGCTCCATTGAAATTCAGCTTTCAAACCCGAGCACTACTTTTTTCCAGTTTAGCCCACTCATTAAGGTGTATACTGGGCCACTTCAGCAAGGCGTTTGCTTCCATTACAGTCTTTTAAGCGAAAGCTAATAGCAGCCTGTATCTGAGTGATAGCACACCACTGAGCTTGTGAGTGCTGTAATGCATCCCAAAACGAAGGTTGTCTCGCACCATGCTGTGACAGGACAAAAATGAATGGCTCTCTTTCATTAGCCATTCCTCCCTTTGTGCTGGGAGCATCATGGCTGTGCAGAATCCATAGCCTCTGGATAAACACATCACCTATAGGTGGTGCCGTGTTGCAAGCTAGATGAAGGGCTAATGATGCTGTAATTGAAACATGCCATCAAGGACTAATTCAGCACAATTTGAGTCCATTTGCATAGTGTGTACACACACACTGCAGCCTGTGGTTTTTGCAATCATTGCTATTCTCTTGTGGGCTATTTTTGAAGCTTATTGTTTCGGAGCTGAGGCGTCTGTTGATTCCGTCTCGCTCCAAAGCACGTGTAGATCTAGTGCCATTTCCCACTGTGTGAAATCACTGGAGAGGCCAGGCACTTGTGCTATCAAACAACAGTGACCCTTTTCTCATCAGAGTCCCAGTGTCTTCTCTCCTCCCTCTTTTTGTGTTCCCCTTTTCCTTTCCCCAAGGCTGTGTGGCCTTCACGGCCAGTAATTACAGGCTATATCAAAGCTATATATCACCTTATATCTCAGTAGACCTCAGCAGGCACCTTAAGGGACAGCTGATAGCATTGTGGCAGGCCTGTGCATAACCTCTGAAGGAGAAAGGCAGGTCAGGAAGGTGCAAACCCACTAAACACACCCCAACACACACAAACACACACACACACACACACACACACACACACGCACACA
>NC_045751.1:2792745-2797235 GCF_008692095.1 Etheostoma spectabile
CACACACACACACACACACACACACACACACACAAACACACACACACACACACTTTCTCTCTTTTGTCCAGACATTACTTTTTGTCTTTTGTATCACTTTCATTTCTTTCCCCCTCAGCCTCTCTGGGATTCTTTTCAATGCTTTGTCATCATACTTGTCATTTTAAGGAACAAAGAAGAACAATACAGTTTTTTTTTCTACTAGCATTTTGTGTTTTTGCACATGACACTAATGATGAAGGTTAATAGATACCACAGCTGGATGAGGCTCATGAGGACGATAAAACTAAATGAGCGCAACCTGTGATTTGAACCTGCTGGCCTTGTGACAGTTGACATTTGACAGCCTTCCTGTTAATGATGTTTATGTGGAAAATATATGCTTCCAGGCCATTATTTACTTCAGCACACTTGGGCTGAAAGGCACAAGACAAATGACTCCTCTCCCGTTGGATGAAAACATGTGCTGACAGAAGGACAAGAATGATTGAGTAACAAGAAGGGGAAAGCAGATGGGAGGATCCTTTCTCCTTTGGCGGTGATCTTTCCTATATGTACCAGTTCTCATTATCCTTGGCTTCTGACCTTATTTCAGACTTGAAGGATTTGATGAGATATTAGTTTAAGCAGGAGAGTAGGATTAACTCAAGAATCCCCTTCGGCTTTTTTTGTGTGTGCCCATCTTCATTTAAATCCTCTCATCTCAAGCAGCATGTTGTGGGTGTAGGTTTTCTGGGAAGAAAATCAAAATTCTGAGGTCCATGCATTGCCCAGTGGCCAAAAATACTAAGGCAAGAAAATTAAGGTTAAGTAAAGATACACACTGACACTTTTATTTGAATACGTCAGTTACAATTGCTGTTAACTAAAAATGTATACTGTTTATGATGAGAAATTTAAAAAATACAATCCTGGAGCAACCAAAGAAAATATACTCAAAATGATTTAATCCAGCTAAAATGTATACAAAACACAAACATGACAGTTGTAATTCCAAAGCGCTTAAAAACACAAGCTCATGCCTACCTGTCCTCGCTTGCCCTGAGCTCTGAGGGGGGTTAGGCACATATGAGAGTGTGACCATCTGCTTCATATTCTCCCACACATCACTTGTCCTGGTTTGGTTTTCATTATTTGATCATAGTATACAGACAAGATATAACAGTGTTGTATCAAAAGCGGAATAAGTACTTTGTAGTATGTCAGCATAAAAAGTATCCTGGCTGTGTGCATGTACTCAGAGGAGTGTGTTATTTATCGTTAAAGGCAACATAGATAGCATCATTTAATTAATGGAGGTGCACTTGTCGCAAGGAGTACAGCTCAGCCTGTGCAAACAGTTTTATTGGTTGGTGAGAATAACCCTAATGATGTCATCGGGGTTATTTGTTTCATCGCTTTTTTAACATAACACCAGCCTGCGTTACAAACTGGAGATGTGGGGTTCAGAAGAAGTGGTCATAAAGGAAGCAGTGGGGATCTAGTGAAAGGTGCTAGGAAGTTGCATGATGGGTAGGATATAATGTCCTTGGAGCTTGACCCAAATAAAAGTCAGGATATCTAAGCCTCTGGTGGTTCAAATGAGACCAGCTGGCTTATGGAAGTACAATGCTAAATTGATGAAATTCCCCTAGTCTTCTTCTCTTTTTTTTGAAGCATTAATGTCTTTGTCTTTGACTAATGTGTTGTCTTTTGTTTCTTTATTCATTAACGAAAGTGGAAACACATTCATATTCATAGAGTAGCCTTACATACTTAATATAGTCTTAATATAAGCAAATAGACAGCTGCCATTGACATTGCTAAGACGGAGCTTATCATGCTGAGCAGATGTGAGCGTAATACCATCATTGCTCATGCATGACCCCCAAAGCTCTAACAGAAGTGGCCTTCCTTGTTTAAAAGTCAAGGTTTGCATAAACATTTAACTCTCCAAACAATGGGATGTCAAATGAATTAATGCATGACTTTAGTGCAAATATCACGCAGGTGCTGCTTTAAATTAAAGGTTCTATTAGGCAGACTGTAATAAAGGGGGCTCTGTAGTACTAAATCATATGGAATGATCCACTACCACTTCTACTTTAATTTCTACTGGGCATCCCAAAACTATAACACAAAATATATATTATTGTGCACAGTTAGCGTGCAAACAGCGTGTTTGATTATTTTGAGTGCACACGTTGTATCAGTCACCCTGCAGAGTGTCTACGAGCTCCTGATTACAAGCTTTTTCTACCATCCTTTGTTTATTCATGCAGGAATCATTAGTTTGTCGTGCTTACTCTTCATTGGAGGCTGTTTTTCCATGATACAATTATGAGTTGAGCACCTGACAATTACAGAACAAAAAAGATGACCAATGCGCGCAACGGGGGACAATCGCCTGTTGTAATAGGATGAGCAAATAGAGAATGGTGGGTGGTTTTCCACTCAGCATTAATATGCAAAAGGGTATTAATAAAAGCTCTGGCAGAAAAAGACGATAAAAGTCCCTTTCCCTATGAAGCAAACATGATGAGAAACAAACACATTTGGAAGTTGTTGATTACTGTAGGAATTTAAACCGCCTTTTCATTTCTGCCTGTTCGCCTCGTGCCCTTGCATATTCCTTTTTAAATGAAAGCATTTTATTTCTTCCTCATTCTTTTCTTTTCCTGCGTTGGATGACATCACCTGACATTCATTATCCTGTTTCATTTTTCAGCCCCTTCCAGCCTCCAACCCTACTTCAATCCTCTTTGATAAGAGTCTGCCGCATTCAATTTTGGCCAATTAGTAGCTGTAAATTTCAAGCCTGCAGCCCATCCAGTCATTTTGGGTCTCCAGACGTGGACATACAAGACTATGTGGTGATTAGACGGAAAAGGAAGCCCGGGTTGGCAAATGGGATTTGTATCTCTCAGGAGATAGAGATAAAAGAGGAGCGGATTGACTCTAACCAAGCCAGTGGTTTGAATCGACCATAACGGTGTCCATTTTTGGATTCTTGAACACAATTCCCCATAGACTTTGTTATGTCTCTACAAGTTAAGCGCTTTGCTGAAGAATCCAGAAGTTTGGAAGTTTTCAAAAACATTTGTAGTCTGGCCAGCCTTTATATAACCCTCAGGAAGACTCAGCTTAGTCATAAGGCCTGCTGGTGTCAGATTAATAGCCGTCATAGTGGTGGCTCACTAAACATGGCATTTTATATTGTGTTAAAAAAAAAATGGAAGTAGGAGGCCTCAGTCCATTTGGCAGCTAGGGGAGTGAGTTTCACTTGGATGAGTGCAAACAGTAAAGAAAGGGCTAATTCAGACAGGAGCAGGTGGTTAGTCAGAGTGCAGGGAGTCGACTTGGCTTTTTCCTTCCCTCTATCTGATATTTGCCCTTCTCTGCACACCATAGTCTCTCATCCCTGTTCTTCTAGTTTTCTACTTCTTTTTTTTTTATTGGCAGGTGGGAGTAGGCAACATCCAAATTTGATGTCTCTTGCTTCTGCCCTGAAGCGGGGAATCCATTTTTTTCCCCAGCAACATAGAGAGAGCATGCAACTTTAACAGACCTTTAATAACTTTCCTAGCTATTCATCATCTCCCCCTAAAGATAAAAACAACATCCTTTCATGTTGATTCATGGATCATTGTCCTCCTCCGATCCCCTGTGTCTACAACTTTGCCATAAAAAAAGCCTTTTTCTTCTGATGATTGTCCTTCAGATTATCATCTAAAATTGTAACCTAATTTGAGTAAATTGTTATGTTGATTTATGCCCGGTGTACACTATTTATCAGAAGAATTTTCCTTTTAGCACCACTTTCTACTCCATCCATTGGTATTTTAGCGCCCTGGGCATTATAAAAAATTGTGAGGTGTTATTATTTAGGCGGAATAATGAAATATTGTTGAATCTTCTTAATAGACTCTTAAATTAGACATTCCCCAATGAGTAGTCACATTTAGATAAACATCAACAACCAATTGTATTTTGTGATCAATTTATTTTTATTTCAGGTGAGATTACACATTGATGGATTGCTAATAAACGTGTTCACAAATGTACTGTACATGCATAAAAACTAGTGATCATCTACATGAGAAAACAAAACATAACAGAATACATTTAAAACAATAAAATAGACATATATTTACATTTTAAAGTGAGTCCCTGTACTTCCTAAGTGACGCATTATTTGAAATATATTTCAAAAGTAAAAATTCAAAGTAAAAATATCAACAATGAAAAAGTTCCATCGCTAAACGATCTCGGGACTGTTTGTTCCCACTTGTCTTCACCCTATATATACATCCCAAAACCCTTGGTTGCCATGGGCAACAGCTGTGTGAGTCATCATCTTCCCTTTAACGTTGTTGGCAGAAATAGCATTGCATTTGTAATTGCTGAAATGGATTTTGAATGGCTGAAAAATGTTTTACAGCAGAATTATGATTGTAATAGTTTTGATTCAATTTGATAGGGGTGAGCAGACAATTTATCTTCCTAAAAAA
>NC_045751.1:2797245-2798584 GCF_008692095.1 Etheostoma spectabile
AAAAGAAAAAAAAAAGGTCCACAACTCTCTCTGGATAGTCATGTAAACAGGATTATTGTGGGGAATTGTCTGTTTATGCAATCATATAAAGAGCTTAAACAAACTGCTTCCGTCTGTTGGCAGCAGCAGCGCTGTCGTTGCATATAAAAGTATGCATATCTAATTGAACCAACCTTATTAGTCAATTGAGTGAAACAAAGGCAAATAATTTATTTTAATAGCATGATTAAGCACCACTACCCACCTACCCCCGCCCCAGTAGCTCACTGTACTGACAGTGTTATGATGAAAACAACGTCTACCTTTAGATGCACTCTCGCTGTGATTTAGTGATGGTCGCCATGATTACTTTCGTGATTATGCATTTCTCTTCTAGCTGTCCGTGTGGCAAGAAAGGGCCGAACTCTCAGACCAGTTTTTCAATGTTGCATTATTGGTTGAACTGGTTGGGCCAATGTGTGCCATTGGCTTCAGCTATGAGACCCTCGTCCCAACCAGTGGAGCCAAAGCTGGACACTCTTGGACTTTGGTGAACTGATATTTCACGTGTGAACTAATGACTAATGTCACTGACTTGCACACTCCCCTACCAATTATCGGGTCAGGGACCCATGTAGTATGTGCATCTCCAGTATGATGATTCAATTAGATCTAACCCTCATTTTGTCTTCGGTCAAATTTGACCCATTTTTAAAGTTTCTGTATCAGCAATTTGGATTTCTTTCTACCAAACGGATTATTCCATGAAACGCTCTTCAAGTCAATTTAAGGACCAGTTCACTACTATCATTGACTTTTGGGTGTTTCGTTAAATTTTATAGCATTTTTCGGACTAAACTTTGACAGTCTGTGATTATCCATCAACATCCTCTGATCTCAAATATTAATCAAAATAATTCATACTTTTCTGCTTTTTTTAAACTCAAAAGTTAGATTTAATTAATAAGCTACCGGTATATGAGGTTTAGTGACCAGAAATTCCAAAAATAGTGGTAATTAGTTGTTGTAAGTGTACACTGGTGGAAGAAAAAGCACAGAAAATGTCAAACAATGCTACAAAAAAAAACTTTTAAACAGACAAAAATGTAAAAAATATATATATATATATATAAGGGACAAAAAACATTTCAATGAAAGTATTCATATTCAATTTTGACCCAGAAGGGCAACACAAGGCTTAAAAAAACAAAAAACAAATGAGGTAGTGAACTCCAGTAATTCAAGACATCTAAAATAATTTTGATGTTTTCCCACCCATGTTTTCTTTTGATTGGGTTTGTTTCTACAGTGGGCCTCGAAAGTTTGGGCACCCCAGGTAAAAATGTGTATTAATGTGCAT